>NC_050464.1:8086891-8179391 GCF_903995425.1 Onychomys torridus
TCCTTGTGCTGGTGTTTTGTGCTTAGGGGTTTGCCTTGCAGGATCTTAGTTTGATGCATGAACTGTCTTCACTATTTATCTTGTAAATATCGGACTGGCAAAGTGCTGTGTCTTGAGTAGTCTTTCTCTTGTGTTGTGAACACCTCAGTTACTCTGCAGGAAACTCCTGCACACACTAGGATTGTTCCTGGGCTGTTTTTCTGTTTTGACTGTGACTCATATCTATGTTCAGCAGACAGAGAGAAACATAGAGAGGAGAGAAAGAGAGTTTTGAACCCAGGGCCTCATGAATGCTACGGCATTGCTGTGCCTCTGAGCTGTATGTATTACCTGGTGGGTCAGATCTGATGCAGGGGGTGAACTGAGGTGGTGGCTCAGCTCTTCACATTGAGTCAGGGCTGCTGCTTACAGGTGTCATAGTCTATTTGCTAACACTCATGTTTTTCTGCCCCTAGTACCTGTTCCTGGCTTTCCCGAGGATCATCTTCCTGCTGGGCTTTGTCATGGTACTGAGTTTGCTCCTGGCCAGCTACCTGTGCTTCGCCCTGTACTTGGCTGCCACTAACCAGACCACCAATGAGTGGTGTAGAGGCGACTGGACCTGGTGCCAGCACTACCCTCTAGTGGCCTGGTCCCCATCAGCCGAGCCTCACATCTATCAGAACATTCACTCCCATGGGTTTTGGAGCAACCTTCAAGAGATCTTTCTACCTGCCATCCCCTGCTACGAGAAAAAGAAGAAATAGAATGGGAAGTGTTCTTTTGAATACAGTACACATCTATTTGTACATATGGATATTTATTTTCTAAGCACTGTTTGTGTTGGTTTCTGCTGTGTGTGAATGGGCTTTTGATGGGGAAACAAAGAAGGGTAGGGAGGCTTGCTGATTTTCGTGTACCTTTCCCAGTACTGTGGCAGATTGCCTGCTTGCTGATTTTCTACTAGAACCAATAACTTCTGAGGGCCTAGTGTCAGGAGGGTTGAGAGATGTCTTGTCCAAGGCTATGGGTGACCAGGAGACCTTTGTTTCTCACTGCATTCTCTCATCGGAACAAGGACCATACAGCCTTATTCCTGGATGTATAACAGGATCTTGGTAGTTCCACGTCTCAGGGTTGTGCCCAGGGGCACTCTTTCCCTAGTATGTTCTCGTCCAGGGGCTCTTCATCACCTTAATCAAATCCTCACCTAGGTCTACCTTCGGTAGCCATAGGCCTCTTATTCATTGCTGTACTTGTGGGCCACATTCAAGACTTTTTCGGCTATGTTAAAAAATCTCCAATATAAAGTGTAAATGATTGCCCATAGATTGTATAAAAATCTTGGGGTGGGAGTGGGGGTTTGTTGTAGGGTGGTAGGGTTTTCAGGAGCAGGAAGCGTGTGGGCTGCACCTTGTACTAAGATTCCCATAATCTTCCTGGGCTAGGCTAGAGCCTAGCGGTCAAGAGGGGCCCCGACTCAGGAGAGAGTTTGGAAACATTGGCTCTGGGAACAGAAGGTGGGAGCAGGGCGTTAGGTGGGGGGTTGGGCGGTGGTGCTTACCAGCATCATCGACCCTAGGAGCCCCCGGGGTTAAGAACATGCCGTGGTTGGTGGGGAGCACAAAAAGGCTTGCATACATGGTGGAGGATCAGACACACTTGCCAAGACCGCGGGGCGGGGCCTCGTGCCCTCGTGCTTGCCCGTGCGGACCTCACCGCCAGGGGGCGCCCACGAGAGCGCGCGGCCGCGGCCTGAGCTTGGCCCCTGCGGGCCGCCGTCGCCGCCCCGGCATTCCGCCGGTTCAGCCGAGCGGCGTCGGCTCCCGCGGCTCTGGGCGGCGCGGTAGTCGGACCCGGGCGCCCGCTGGCCCACGGAGGCGGCGGCGACGACGATGACGACGATGGCCCCCTGAGCAGGTTGGCGCCAGATAGCGGCGGGCGGGCGGGAGCCGCGGTCCTGCCCGCGTTGGAGCCTAGACTGGTCGCGCCTCTTTGTCTCCGGGCGGAAGTGGGACGCGCGGCGGGGACGCGGCGGCCGCACCATGAGCGACATCCGCCACTCGCTGCTGCGGCGCGACGCGCTGAGTGCTGCCAAGGAGGTGCTGTACCACCTGGACATCTACTTCAGCAGCCAGCTGCAGAGCGCACCGCTGCCCATCGTGGACAAGGGCCCCGTGGAGCTGCTGGAAGAGTTCGTGTTCCAGGTGCCCAAGGAGCGCGGCGCGCAGCCCAAGGTGCCCGCCCCGACCGCGCCTTCGCTCAGTGACAAGCGCTCGCCCCGAGGTCTCTCTCCTCCAGCCCCCGGTCCTGCAGTCCCGCGGCGTTGCTCAGCCGCGTGACTGTTTTGCAGGCGTGTGACAGTCGCCTACCAAAGATCCAGGAGAAGAATTTGGGAGTTGGTTACTTAATTAACATTACTAGAGTTTCAATCCTGTGTCCTTTGGGATGTTGCTTAATTAGATGCACGGCTTTTTCTTATACATAGTCGTAGGGTTAAGCCCCCGGGCTTAGACTTCAGAAAGGTGAAAAAGTACACCCTGCGGGGGGGGGGGGGGGGGGGGACGGACAATTTGTTTTTAAAAACACTGCTTCACTGTTTACTATGTAGCGCAGGCCAGCCTAGATCCTCTAGCCTCAGCCTGTAAGTGCTGGGATTTCAGGCATTTACTCTCTGAATCCTTTACTGTGGGAACTAAAGATCAGCCACCCTTTACTGTGGGAACTAAGGGACAGGTACAGGCCCCCATCTCTCACAGCTTCTCTCCCGGTTTTGTTTTTACAGAGACTGAATTCGCTCCAGGAGCTCCAGCTTCTTGAAATCATGTGCAGTTATTTCCAGGAGCAAAGCAAGGACTCTGTGCGGCAGATCATTTTCTCCTCCCTTTTCAGCCCCCAAGGGAACAAAGCTGACGACAGCCGGATGAGCTTGTTGGGAAAGCTGGTCTCCATGGCCGTGGCTGTGTGTCGGATCCCAGTGTTGGAATGTGCGGCCTCCTGGCTCCAGGTTCTGTTTTCAAAGTAGTTTTACTTCCCAGAGTCTCTATAGACAGGATAACAAGAGTTTGGACGTAGCTGGATGTATGTAGAGGTATTTTACACATGTGTGATGAAGTTGATCGGTGCTGCCTGTGTGCTACACCTAGTACCCCACCCCACCCCCCTTTTCTTTTTTTTTCTTTCTTTCTTTTTTTTTTCCTCGAGACAGGGTTTTCCTGTGTAGCTTTGCGCCTTGCCTGGATCTCGCTTTGAAGACCAGGCTGGCCTGGAACTCACAGAGATCCGCCTGGCTCTGCTTCCCAAGTGCTGGGATTAAAGGCATGCGCCACCCCCGCAGGCCAGTCCCGTTTTTTTATAGACGATAACGTTTGTTTGAAACAAGGACTTGGTTGTAGCCCAGGCTGGATTCAAACCTCTTGACCTCTTTGCCTGAGTCTCCTGAGGAGTAGAGGCACCACTGTGCCTGGCTCTGGAATTGTAGCCTTCTTATGCACACAGTAGTAAATGGTTACAATTTGTGTTGTTTTTGAAGCAGGTTCTGATTTGAAAAGTAGACCAGCTGTCCTCAAACACAGAGACCCACATGCCTCTACCTCCCGAGTGCTGGGGGTTAAAGGTATATGCCACCATACCCAGCTTATTTAAAATTTTTATTCTTGTGTGTGTATGATGTGTGTGGTTGCCTGTGCCACAGCACACCTGTGGAGGTCAGGACAACTTTGTGAAGTCAGCTCACTACTTTCACCTTTTTATTTTCTGTTGAGACAGGGTTTCTCTGTGTAGCCCTGGCTGTCCTGGAACTCCCTCTGTAGACCAGACTGGCCTCGAACTCAGAGATCCACCTGCCTCTGCCTCCCAAGGGCTGGAATTAAAGATGTGGGCCACTACACCTGGCTTTCTTTCACTTTTAAGTTTAAAAAAAATTTTGGGGTGTGGGTGCTTTGCCTGTATGTTTGTCTGCACTTCCTGTGATCTTGGTGCTCCAACCAAGGAAGCTGGTAGACGGTTTCAGATCCCAGGAACCAGAGTTACAGATGGTTGGGAGCCACCATGGAGGTGCTGGGAATCAAACCTGGGTCCTCTGGGAGAGCAGCCAGTGCTCCCCCCCCTCCCCCCGGAGCTGAGGATTGAACCCAGGGCCTTGGCTTGCTAGGCAAGTGCTCTACCACTGAGCTAAATCCCCAACCCACAGCCAGTGCTCTTAAGTACTGAACCATCTCTTCAGCCCCCAACTCCTTTTACCTTTATGTGGGTTCTGGGGTTTTATCTCAAGTTGTCAGGCTTGTGGGGCAAGGGCTTTACTGGCTGAGTCATCTCACCATCCCCCATTTTTTTTTTTTTTTCTTTTAAAGGGTCTTACTGTATAACCTTGATTGATATTGAATTCACTATGTAGATCAGGCTGGCCTCTAACTCAGAGAGAGGTCTGTCTACCTGTGCCTCCCGAGATTAAATGGTTTGTGACACCACATCTGGCCCCAAATTAAATTTTTTAATAAAGAAAAGTGGCCTCATCTTCAGAATAAATGAAAAATCTGTTTCTTAGGCACAATGATCCGATCTTAATGGTATGCAGAGGGATGGAGGGATGGCTTAGTGGTTAAGAACACAGACTGGCCCGGCAGTGGTGGCATACTCCTTTAATCCCAGCACTCGGGAGGCAGAGGCAGGCAGATCCCTGTGAGTTCAAGGCCAGCCTGGGTTATAGAGTGAGTTCCAGGAAAGGCGCAAAGCTACACAGAGAAACCCTGCCTGGGGGCGGGGGGGGGGGGGGGGGGAGCACAGGCTGCTATTACCAAGGACCCACATTCAGTTCCTAGCACCCAGTTTGGGCAGCTTGCAACTGCCTAGAACGCTAGCTCCAAGAGATCAGTCCATCTCTTTTGGCCTACTTGAATGCCTGTACTCATATGCACATACACAGAAACACGGGTATACATACCATTAAAAATGAAATCTTACTGGGTGGTGGTGGCACACGCCTTTAATCCCAGTACTCAGGAGGCAGAGCCAGGTGGATCTCTGAGTTCAAGGCCAGCCTGGTGTACAAAGCAAGATCTAGGACAGGCACCAAAACTACACAGAGAAACCCTGTCTCAAAAAACCAAAAAAAAAAAAAAAAAAAAACCCAAAAATCTTAAGACAAATTTATCTAAGTAGCTTAGGCTAGCTAAAGTTCCTGATCCTTTTGCCTCTGGCTTCCTAGCACTGATATTAAGGCATGGACCACCATGCCCAGCTGTAACAAACATTTAATCATGTGACAGTTCACAGACTCTTCCAAACCTCAAAGTGGTAATAATGGTTAACTTTGATCTGTGGTGTCTGGCCTCAGCAACCGTCTTACCAAAATTGGCTTCTCTGCAGAATATTTACATAAATATTCCAGTTTTGCAGCTGCATGATCCCTGTGGTAAAGACTCACCCCTGCTCTCAAGTGCAGGAGAAGCCTGGGATAGCAGCTGAGGAGCATGGCCATCCCAGTGGAGCTGTGCTCACATATGTGGGTAGGAGGCAGACTGGTTCCATGGACACCCCTCTCCCTGTCCCCCAAGTGCCTCTATCCACTCATGTATGTAGGTTCACTGTATATATGCTGCTGTTACCTGCTAGCTCAGGATTCCTTAGTGACTTTGACTGTGGCTTCTTTCCAGCGCACGCCTGTGGTCTACTGCGTGAGACTTGCTAGGGCCCTAGTGGATGACTACTGCTGTTTGGTGCCAGGCTCGGTTCAGACATTGAAGCAGATCTTCAGTGCCAGTCCCCGTTTCTGCTGCCAGTTCATAACATCCGTGACTGCGCTCTATGACCTGTCATCAGGTAAGTGTCAAGCGGCTGTTCCTGTCAAAGCAGCTCCTGGTGAATGCCAGCTTTGTGTATTTACCTTTTAGCGGTGCAGGGGTGGAACCCAAGATTGAGTGCATGCTAGGCAAGCATTCTACCATGGAACTGCATTCCATGCACCAGTGACTACATTGGCTTTTGTTTTGTTATTTGTTACTTTTGTGTGCATGAGTGTGTTCATACCATACATGTGTGTGTCACGTGTGTAGTGCCTACAGAGGCCAGAAGAGGATGTCAGATCCCTTCAAGCTAGGTTACAGATTGTCCCATCATGGGAACTGAACTCAGGTCCCGAAAGAGCAATGAGTGCTCTTAACTACTCTCCAGCCCCTTGCATTGACTTTTTTTGTTTTGTTTTGTTTTTCAAGACAGGGTTTCTTTGTGTAGCTTTGCGCCTTTCCTGGAACTCACTTGGTAGCTCAGGCTGGCCTCGAACTCACAGAGATCCGCCTGGCTCTGCCTCCCAAGTGCTGGGATGAAAGGTGTGCGCCACCACCGCCCAGCGCATTGACTTTTTTAACTGTGAAATATGCATCCTTATTGTGGGCCTAAGCCTAAAGGTTGGCATCTAGACCTCTTCCATTTGCTAAAAGGGACTTTGTTAAATTCTTCTCAGTTGCTTGGGTCTGAGTGGTAGAAATAAACATAAAAAGCCAGGGCCTGGGGCTGAGATCGGTCCTTTTCCATAGACATATGACCACCCTCTCCCAAGATTCATTTTAATTATGTGCATGTGTGCAGGTAATGTACAGGTTAAGAGTGGTTGCCCAAGAAGGTCAGAAGAGGGTGTCAAGTTTCTTGAAGCTGAAGTCACAGATAGTTGTGAGCTGCTTTGTGTGGGAGCTGGGAACCAAACTCGTCTTCTGGAAGAGCAGCAAGTGTTCTTTTTATTTTATTATTTATGTTTTTATTTATTTAGGTTTTTCAAGACAAGGTTTCTCACTGTAACCCTGGCTGTCCTGGAACTCACCCTATAGACCAAGCTAGCCTGGAACTCAGAGATCCACATGCCTCTGCCTCCAAGTTCTGAGTTCTGTGATTAAAGGCATGTACCACCACCACTCAGCCTTATTATGTTTTTGTTTGTTTTTCGAGACAGGGTTTCTCTGTGTTGCTTTGGAGCCTGTCCTGGAACTCACTCTGTAGCCCAGGCTGGCCTCGAACTCACAGAGATCCGCCTGCCTCTGCCTCCTAAGTGCTGGGATTAAAGGTGTGTGCCAACACTGCCTAGCTATTTTATTATTTTTTTAAGGTTTCTCCTTCTCCTCCTCCCCATCTTCCTCCTCTCTTCCTCTTTTTCTTCTGTGTGTGGATGTTTTGCCTGCATGTATGCCTGGGGCCCATGAAGACCAGAAGAGGATGTCATATGCCCTGGGACTATAATTACAGACAGTGGTGAGCCACCCTGGTCTTCTGAAGGGCAGCCAGTGATCTTAACTGTTGAGCCATCTCTCCAGCCTTGGAGTTAAACCTTTTTTTTTTTTTTTTTCATATTACATTTATTTATTTTGTGTGTGTACATGTGTGGGCACTTGCATGCCACTGCATACATGAGGAGGTCAGAGGACAACTCCTTCCACCATTTGTGTCCTGTGAGCAGAACTCAGGTTGTCAGGCTTGGCACCAAGTACCTTTCCCTACTGAACCATGGCGCTGTCAGGTAAACCTTTTTAGCTGCAATTCTTCCTCAGTGGCGCTGTATCCTTGGTCCCAGTTTTACTATTTAAGACAGTTTTGATACTTCCTCAGCAGTGTAGTAGCGATTCCCAGGCTAGCCGTGAGATTTGGCTTTGAGCAGGAAATCCCAAGTGATTGTCCCTGTCCAGTAATAGCATTCTCTGGTCAGATACTCCATTAAAAACAAACAGTAGAAGTCCACTGACTTGTCAAATGGGGGTAGAGGTTTCCAGGAACAGGGTCAATAAATAGGGCTTTTCTGCGTAAGTCCTTCCACATCTGTGTTCTCTATGGCCCCTGCAGTGTTGTGTGGCTCAGGCTCATTGTTTTTCTATAATGGTAAGGTAGGTATGTGGCTTTCTATGTGGAGTGAAGCTCTGGGCCTACTTTTGTGCTCGGATTCAGTTTCCTCCTGCCCTTGCTGCCCTGGGAGTTGACAAGTCGTGTCTTATCCTGATCTGATAGCTAAGCCAGTAGTTTGAGAGCCTTCAGGAACATTTTCTATTTCTGTTCATCAGCCCCCTTTATTATATGTGTGTCTCCCTTCTTATTCTTTTTATTGCTTTTAAACTTTGTTGCTCTCAGGCTGGAGAGGTGGCTCAGCAGTTAAGGGCACTTGTCGCTTTTATAGAGGACCCAGGTTGAGTTGCATGTGTATAGTGCATATAGACTCATGCAGGCAAAACACTCTTGTGCATAAAATAAAATAAATAAACCTAAACTTTGTTACTCTGTAGAACATTCGTTTGGAAATTCATGTGGGGATGCATTCCCTTGTAACCAGCCCCATGCTCTTTCCTCCAGCAGTCTGCCTCTGAGATTGCCAGGTCCCGTGAAGCAGAGCCTTGCTGGCAAGGTAGAGCTTCCTTGGTCACTCTTGTCAAAGTTCCCAAGAGCAGTCACTAGCCAGCGATTGTACTCAGCCTTTAGTTTTCCAGTGGCAGAGATGTCACTAGACCTAGTTCACCTCATTGCAGTTCCTTACAGACTTTAGACCAACAGGATGGAAGTTGGCCTTGACATTGAGAGTGGGTGAACTGTGTGTGGAATGGGAAGTCATGCTCGGGAGCCACTGTTGTGTTGTGTATCCAAGATGGATATTTTCATATAAACCACAGTGACCAGCCGCCACTCAGCACTGGCTCCAGCCCCGAAGACAGTTGTCAGAATGGCAAGCAGTGCTGCCTTTGGATGCTGCTAACAGCATATGGGGTAGTCTGTTTCTGTAAGCTAGCAAAAGGGAGGAATCCCCTAACCACACAATACCACCTCTTGCTAGACAGATTCAAGAGCACAGGTCTTCTATGTGGAGACAGAGAATTCAGTCACTAAGCACATGCCCTGTGTATGCATGCCCAGGGCACAGATGCACACCTTCACCTATGCACATGCTGCCTTCTGGCCACTGCGAGTATCTCTACTGAGGCTTGGGAACATGTTGGAAATGTGGATGGCATTACTCAGAGAGAAATGGGGAATCGAGGGGCAGAGGCAGGACTGCCATAGGGAGGTTGTAGACCACAGCTGCTACCTAACTGCTGGAGGGACACGTGTACCAGAGTAGGGACAGTCTGAGAAAGGACCGTCTTTGCAGAGGAGACAAGGCTGGAAACCTTATTCCAATAGAGGGAGCATGTGCTGTGCTTCCCAAGTCCTTCCCTGCCATGCTTGAGCAGAGCATAGGAAGGGACTCTGTCATGCTTTGTTTTCCTGTGAGCTGAGAATACTGCTTCCCAGGGAGGAGGCTGAGCCACAGCCAGCCTGAGCACATACCAGCTGATTGCAAATTGGGCAGTGTAGCCTGGTGGCATAGAAGATATGAGCCCACCGTGTGCTTCTAATGAGTCCCAAGAAAGGACTCAACAGCACCTTGCCTCTGTTTTCTGGGGCAACAGTCTGGGGTGCTATATGGATTAAGTGGTTGGATCTGTATAAAGGACCAGGACCAGCACCTGACACATAATAGGCCCAGAGTTCGTGCCAACTCTGTCCTCATTAATGCTGTTCAGGAGTCCAGCTGGTTTGTTGATAAGGGTTCCAGCTTTGGAGCTGAGATGGCCTTGGGCAGTTGGTAGATGTCTGACTAGACTCCAAGCTACTCTCTTGGAGAGTAGGTCACTGTAGCTCTCACTGTACTATGGAGGAGACACTGGATATAGGGTAGAAACCTATACCCAGAGACGGATGAAGTATGCCAGTAGTTTTGAGCTAGGAGCTGATGGGTGGGATGGCTCAGTGTGTAGAAGCATGTGCCACCCAGCTGACAACTTGAGTTCAATCCCTGGGACCCACATAAAGGGGGAAAGAGAAGGGCTCTGCAGCTTGTCCTCTGACCTGCACATGTGCTCCATGGCACACAAGCTGCCACCTCCAAAAAAAATTAAATACCTGTGTGGGGAGAGTGATGAGGTTCAAGGAAGTTCAACTACTGGGGTGTTTTGAGTTTTAGTTTTTTTTTGTTTTTGAGCCTTGACTTTGGCCATAGGGTCCTAGACACTGGGGACAGGACATTAGCCCATGGAGCAGGTATGAGAAAGAAGGTGGAAGATGGGTAAACTTGGGCAGTGGACATTTGAGCACCAGACAGGAAGGCCGTAAACTTCCTCCCATCCATCGTCCACTGTCCACTCTGCTCCTGTCTCCAAGGCCAGAACCATTCCCAACTGAATGTCTCTTTGCAGATGACCTCATCCCACCTTTGGACTTGCTTGAAATGATTGTCAGCTGGACTTTTGAGGACCCGAGGTTGATACTCATCACGTTTTTAAATACCCCCATTGCTGCCAACCTGCCCATAGGGTTCTTAGAGCTCACGCCCCTCATTGGCTTGATCCGCTGGTGCGTGAAGGCCCCTCTGGCTTACAAAAGGAAGAAGCCTTGCCTCTCCAACGGCCACATCGGTCACAAGGTCGCCAAGGACTCAGGCACAGGCACGGAGAGAGACTCACACCTGCTGTACTCAAAGCTTCACCTGAGTGTCCTGCAGGTCCTTATGACACTCCAGCTGCACCTGACCGAGAAGAATCTGTATGGGCGCCTGGGACTCATCCTGTTTGACCACATGGTCCCGCTTGTAGAGGAGATCAACAGACTGGCAGATGAACTGAACCCCCTCAATGCCTCCCAGGAGATCGAGCTTGCACTGGACCGCTTGGCCCAGGCATTGCAGGTAGCCATGGCATCAGGAGCCCTGCTCTGCACGAGAGGTGAGTGCTGACCCCGAGGCCTCATGGTGTAGGCAGAAAGGACAGGGCATCCTAGACAGACACCACCTTTGCTTATTTTAGGACTTGCTCCCCATCCTGGTTGACTACAAGGGAGGCTGGTAGAAAGTTCTAGAATATCCCCCAGAGTCCCCTCATCGGTGCTAATGTGCTCTAGCTAGGACATTTAGCTATTGCCTGGCTCTTTGGCACAGGGCTGCTGGAGTACACAGAGCGTTTCTTCTGGAGGACTAAAGTTTGGGGTCTGTGTGAGAGAGAGGGGGGAAGGGGGCTCCTGCTCTGTATGTAGCCCAGGCTAGCCTGAAACTCATGGCAGTTTTTCGCCTTTGCACATGAGTGCTAGGAATGCAGGAGTGAGCCACCATGCCCAGATATGTTTGCTGTCTGTTTTCCTCCTTTGATGGGAGGGCAGGCAGTACAAGAGACTGAGCTAGGGCCTCATGCGTGCTAGGTGAGCACTCTACCCCTGAGCAGCGGTGACAGTCCTGTGTTTGCTGTCTGATGGACAGCCTGCATCCTCAGCTAAGGGTTACTAGTGATGAGTTCCCCATTTTACTCTGGGTATTTGATAAGTCTATGAGAGCCCTGACTTCGGGCTCTTTTTAGATGCTCAACAAATTGTCAGTAGGGCTAACCCCTTCCCAAATGGTTCCTTCCATTTGGGGTTTGTTATTTAAAGTGAAAACTCAGCGTCTAAGGGGGCTGGGAATTTGCTGCGACAGTTCCTTGTTGGTGTCTGTGCAGTATTCTTGTTAAGACCTCACACCCAGGTGTCCCCTGATCTAATCTCATGTCTCCTTGGTTTCAGATGACCTGAGAACCTTGTGCTCTCGGCTACCTCACAACAAGTAGGTGTCCCAGTCTCTAAGTGGGTTGGTGCTGCTGGAACAGGGTGGGGATGGTAGGAGGCAAAGCAGGACAGAGCCCCTCAGTCCTAGGACAAGCTGGGCTGCAGGGGCAGAGTGCCCACTGATGAGCCTTCTGCAGGGAAGAACAGAGGCTCTCAGAGTGACCCTGTTGCTGGAGTGGGAGAGGCCACGGTATGCTCCCATTGTCACTGCCAGCTGCTAAATCAGGATGCTTCTCTTAGTGTAGTGCTTGGTCATGGTGTCTCGAGTAAGCTGCTGTCCCTCTCAGGACCTGGGCATTTCACTTCTGTGACTCTGTCCTTAGAAGTGAAGCCACAATTGGCATGTTCTAAGGATGGTATGCTGTCACTCTCTGGTGACTTCCAGTTACATCTCTATTTGGAAGGGACAGGGCTACCACCTGAGAGCCAGGTGTCCTGGTGGCTTCCCTCTGCAGGGTCCTGGCTTCTGAGAAATTTTTGGTGGCATTTGGGCAGTCTCTGTGTCTCTGAGTCTCATTTCCCTCTGGGTTGGGTATGGTGTCTGCCTTGGGGTGACGGCGAAGGAAAGATGAAATGATGCTTGAAAATGTGTCTCCTCTGCCCCATGGGTCTCCTCTCCCTAGTCAGTCATTATAGGAAAGAAGACAACTGAACCTCACTTGGATTGCTGTGAGTTCTGACGTTTTGGTTTGGGTTGACTGTCCAGCCAGACTGGAAACTTCTGGAAATGCTACATCTGGAAGGGCATGCCAGTTTGGCAATTGTAGTGCTACTCTCTCGGCTTGATACATTGTTTTTTTCCTTTCTTTTTCTTTTGAGACAGGGTCTCATGTAGCCCAGTCTGGCCTGGGATCACTTGGCTTGTAAATGTTTTAGTTGAGCTGCTTGCCCAGAGGTTTTTGCTTTTGTTTGGTTTTGGGTTTTTAGTTTTTTGAGACAGGGTTTGCATAACCCTGGCTATCCTGGAACTCACTCTGTAGAATAGGCTGGCCTTGAACTCAGCCTGCTGGGATTAAAGGTGTCCACCACCACAGCCCTGCTGGCCAGATTATTTTAACAAAAAGAAAATATGATGTAAATGAAACAGCTGAGAGGGGCTGGAGGATGGCTCAGTGGTTAGGAGCACTTGTTGCTCTTGCAGAGGACCTGGGTTCAATTTCCAGCAACCACATGGCAGCTCAAAGCCAGTTCCAGATGACCTGATACTCTCTTCTGACCTCTGTGGGTACTTGCATGCATGTGGTACACAGACATACTTGCAGGCTACACATCCGTACACATAAAATAAAAATAAATCTGTGTGGCTTTTGTTGTTGGTTTTTGGTTTTTGAAAAGGCCTTAGAGGAGCTTTGGCCCCTTAACTGTGCCAGCTCTCTTCACACCTACAGTGTACTGTCTGAGATCTGTGGGCGCTGGGTCATGTATGCTGCAGGAGGGTCTGTGACAGTCCCACCATCTCCCTTAGGGAAGGATAAGACAGCATCCAAAGAGCAGGAGGGTCCACTTGGGGGCAGGATGTCACTGTGTACAGCCGTATCATATAGACGTGCTGGGAGGTGCAGCATGGTAGAATTAGGGGCCAGGTGGGTGAGAGGACTACTTAGAAGGCTGGATTTGGTGATGGGAGAGAGCAGCATGGACTCCAGGCACATGGCCAGGCTGTGGTTCAGGGAGTCTGGACAGGAGTGAGCAGAGATCTTGTGTCAGTAACAGATACTTAAGCTGGAGGCTGGAGGTGGCCTGTGACCTCAGTAGGGAGAGCCTGGGCTGGTCGGCAGACTGAGTTCAGGAAGATGGATGTGCTCAGCTTTAGAGCAGGGAGGTTCTGATCATACCAACAGTTGGAAAGGAACCAGAGTTTCAAAACAACACTGATGGGGAATTCCAGAAGGTGGGGGATGTAGGAAGGGAAGGAAGAAGAGGTACTGGCGAGGTTCACAATAGAGCCTCGGGGTCCTGAGTGGGGAAGGTGTGGGCTGGCCTAGAGGGTCCTGGGGCTGGGGAGTAGGCGCCTCAGCTTACCAGGGGCTGAGATGCATTGGACTCTGGATCTCAGGGTCATTTGAAAAGCCACTTTTGTGGGGCTTATGTATGGAATGCAGTCAAGACTCAATCAGAATTGACATTTTTCTGATGGCCATGTTGCTGTCCTCAAATATGCGCTATGAATGGGCATTGGCCCAGGCTGGCATGAAAGCTGTCTTAGTTAGGGATACTATTGCTGTGATGAAATACCATGACCAAAGCTGCTGCCGCCGCCGCCTCCACCACCTCCACAACCTGGCTTGACATACCACTGTTCATTATTAAAGGAAGTCTGGACAGGAACTCAAGCAGGGCAGGAATCTGGAGGCAGGAGTTGATGCAGAGACCATGGAGTGGGGTGCTGCTTACTGGCTTGCTCATGGCTTGCTCAGCTGCTTTCTTATAGAAAGCCCAGGGGTGTCACCACCCACAATGGGCTGGGCCCACCACATCAGTCACTAAGAAAGTGCCCTACAGTTGGATATTATGGAATTATTTTCTCAGTTGAGGCTCCCTCCTTTCTGATAACTCTAGCTTGTATCAAGTTGACATAAAACTAGCCAGCACAGAGGCTACTTCCATGAGCCTCAAGTTCTGAGGGTTTAGGGGTATGGATATCAGTCACATGGATAGTTTCACATAGCCCATGGTTCCCAGTGTAGACCACCTCTACCCATCCTTGGTGGGCTTGTAGCTTTATCCCTGTAGGTCCTTCTCTCTCAGTCCTGGCCTAGATCCTGCAAATTGCTTTATTCCCTGCCCAGTCTCCTATGCTCCAAGTTCACCTGCCAGGAGCCCCTGACTCATGAGATGTGTGAGGCACCAGGTGCAGGGAGACAGAACAGCTTCTGGAGTGCTGGGATGACAGGCCTGTGCTATCAGGCTTGTACAATTTGGAAGAACAGGCCAGAGGCCCAAATGGTAACATTGGGCTTGGAGCCTTGGTCCTAATCTTTCTCCTTGTGTTTGCAGCCTGCTCCAGTTGGTGATCTCAGGCCCAGTGCAGCAGTCGCCACACACCGCTCTTCCCCCTGGGTTCTACCCGCACATCCACACACCCCCGCTTGCCTATGGGGCTGTGCCAGCCCACCCAGCTGCCCACCCAGCCCTGCCTACGCACCCAGGGCACACCTTCATCTCAGGCGTGACATTTCCATTCAGGCCCATCCGCTAGGCTGGCCATTCTGAGCCTCCAAGTGGCTGTGTGCCAAGGAAGCCTTCAGAGAGGGTGCTGGCCCCATGAACAAGGACCCCTGGAAGGCAGCAGGTGGTCCTTCCAGCTGGCAGAACCATCTTGGTACTGATGTCCCAAGTTGCCGTTGCCTGGGTGCTTCCTACTTGGTCATGTTAAATATCCAGATTGGATAGATGAAAGGGAGCGCACTCAGCCCTCTGCAGAGAGCTCTGTGGGTGTTTTTAAATATGCCAGTCCCAGAGTGATGGTGTCACTCACGCACAGACACCCTCAGCCTGCCACAGGGAATGCTGGCGGGTAAGCCGCCTCTCGGGTCCATTTGCCCTGCCTCAGGAATGTGACGTGTCCCTGCCACTAACACACGTTTTCGGCAGCTCCATGAGCTCAGAGTGCGGAGGGAGAGACCCATGCTTGTATGCAGCACTGGGCACTGCTCAGGGACACCTGTTGGGATTCCCCATCACCTTGGAAAGGATCTTCTGTGTTTTATTTGGGGGTATCTCTAAATTTTCCTTTCATGTGTTCAAAATAAATTTTTTCTAAACAGTTTTATAGGCATTATGGAATTTTCTTTTTGTGGTGCTGGGATTCAAACCCATATACTTAGCAGGTGTTTTTTCAATGAGTTGCACTCCTAGCTCTGTGGAAATATATATATAATATATTATATATGTGTGTGTATATATATGTGTATGTATATATATTCATTTAATTAATCAATTTTTAAAAAATTGATGTGTTTGGGTTAGCCATTTAGCTAGCTTGATAAATTCCCAAGTCAGTGACAGCAAAAACACATTAAAATAAGGAACAACACCCAGGGTTGTCCTCTGGCTTTTATATGCATGTACCTGCATCTGTACACACATGTGCTTATGTACACACAAAGTAGCATGTGGGGGCACCCCTGTAATCCCATCACCTAGAAGGTGGTGACAGAGAGGATCAGAAATTCAAGGTCATCCTTGGCTACATAGTGGGTTGAGACCAGCATGCATGAGACTGAGCCTCAAACAACAAAAAATTGTTGAAAGAGCCATGAACTATATATAAAGGCTTTAAAAAGGGGATGGGGCTTGGCTCTATTGTTCCCTCTTAAATGTCTTTCATAGTTATGTGTAAATCTGTTAAAATGGAACTGAAGAATGTCTTCTCTGGGATGCTTCATGGAAGCTGAAGAGATAAGTGCTGGGCTAGTCTGGGAGGTTGGCTTTGGTGCACACTGTTTCAGAAAGAACCATCTGTTCTCATGTAGTTTCCAAGTTCAGTTACTCTCCGAGTAGTGTGGCCTCCACCAAACTTGCCTGGTCTAGACTTGGACCTAGGAGAATGGTTCCTTTGGGAGTTTCTGGTCATTTTAAAATTTTATGTATGTATATGTGTGTGGGTATGTGTACTTGAGTGCAGGTATCCACAGAAGCCAGAAGAAGGCATTGGATCCCCTGGAGCTGGAGTTACACATGGTTGTGAGCTGTTGCACAAATCCTAATTGGTCTTATAATAAAAACCAGGAGCTGCTGGGCAGTGGTGGTGCACATCCTAGCACTGGGGAGGCAGAGCCAGGTGGATCTCTGTAAATTTGAGGCCAGTCTGGTCTACAGAGCGAGATCCAGGACAGGCACCAAAAACTACACAAAGGAACCCTGTCTCAAAAAAAACAAAAAACAAAACCCGGAGCCAGATATTGGGGTAAATGCTGAAAGATCAGAGGAAACAAGCCACAGCCACTTGTAGTGGGTAGTCATTCCAGCTTTGACCTTGAAGTTCCAACACACATTGAGGCTTTGGTAATGGTCACCCCTACAAGGTGGGGCTGAGAGAGGGCGCTGTAGACCCGAGTTCCGGATGCGGGGGCTCTCACTTGGTTCCTGGACCTGGGCGCTGGAGGTAGACTGAACAGAGTTCTCTAGAGAACACCACCGGACTGCGACACACCTTTCCCAGACCCTGCAACCTAACTATCCATTCATTTGTAAGTTACGCCACTAAATAAACCTCCCTTTTAACTATGTGGAGTGGCTTAATAATGTCACTAATAGCCACTTCTCACCTCGCCAACTCCTCAGCAGAAAAAGGAAGATCTTGTCTCCATGAATCCTCAGACTGAATGCCTCTGAGTCCTCAGCCAAAAGGAGTGAGTACCTGTCTCCTCATGCCTTATATGCCTTTCTTCTCCCAGCCATATCATTTCCTGTCTCAGCCTTCCTAGTGCTGGGATTAATGGCTTGTGTGCTTCCCAAATACTGGGAGCAAAGACATGAGATTCCAAGTGCTGGGATTAAAGGTGTGTGCCACTCTTGCCTGGCTCTGTTTCTCTTAGACTGAATTAATCTCGAGTAGTCCAGGGTGGATTTGAACTCACAGAGATCCAAATGGATCAATGCCTCTTGAGTGCTAGGATTAAAGGTGTGAGCCACCACTGCCTGGCCTCTATGTTTAATCTAGTGGCTGGCTCTGTCCTCTGATCCTCAGGCAAATTTTATTTGTTAGAGTACAAACAAAGTATCACCACAATGAGAGCCTGACATGGGTGCTGGGATCTGAACACAGGTCCTTTGGAAGAGCAACAAGCACACTTAACTGCTAAACCATCTCCCCAGCCCTGTTTGTTTTTGTTTGTTTTCAAAACAGGGTCTTGTATAGCCCAACCTGATCTTGAACTCTGTAATAATCATGGATGACCTTGAACTTCTTTTGCATTTATTTATTTACTTATTTATGTGTGTGTGTGTGTGTGTGTGTGTGTGTGTGTGTGTGTGTGTGTGTGTGTAGATCAGAGAACAGTTTGTGGGCATTGGTTATCCTGTAGTTGATTTTTTTTTTTTAACTCTTTTACTCTTTGGGGGCTTACTACCCAGCTCCCAAATAAATACATGGAGACTTATTCTTTCGTATAAATGCCTGGCCTTAGCTGGGCTTATTTCTTGCCAGCTTCTTAAATTATCCCATCTAATTTTTGCCTCTGGGCTTTTACCTTTCTCTATTCTACTTTTCTTTCCTTCTTACTCCATAGCTGGCTGTGTGGCTGGGTGGCTGGCCCCTGGCATCCTCCTTTTCCTTTTTTCACTCTTCCCTCTCTTCTCATTCTGTTTATTCTCTCTGCCTGCCAGCCCTGCCTGTTTCTCTCTCCTGCCTACCTATGACTGTTCAGCTCATTATTAGACCATCAGGTATTTTAGACAGGCAGAGTAACACAGCTTTACAGAGTTAAACAAATGCAACATAAAAGAATGCAACACATCTTTGCACCTTTAAACAAATGTTCCACAGCATAAATGAATGTAACACATCTTAAATTATATCCCACAAGCCAGGTGGTGGTGCTGTATGCCTTTAATCCCAGCACTTGGGAGGCAGAGCTAAGTGGATTTCTGTGAGTTCGAGGCCAGCGTGGTCTACAGAGTGAGATCCAGGTCAGGTACCAAAACTACACAGAGAAAACTTGTCTTAAAAAAAAACAAAAACAAAAACAATTACATTCTACAACATTATCCTATTAAGTGGGTTCCAGGGTTAAGCTCAGGTTGACACTTGGTAGCAAGCAACATTTTTGAGCCATCCTCCTGATCCCCAGTATTTGCTTTGTAAGTAGCAGTTTGAGCTAGAATTCACACACCCAGTTGATCCATTTGAAACGTTTACTGTATCTCCCAATTGGCCATTCTAGCATCACCTGTTTTAGAATGTTTTGGTCAATGCTGGGTATCAAACCCAGGGCTTTTGCACTACTTGGTAAGCATGCTCCAACTAAGCTACATCCCTCTTGCTCTCACTCATCTAAAAGCCAGACATAATGATGTGGCCTATATTCACTGTACTTGGGAAGTGGACACAGTCTAGTTAATCAGTGAGAAACCCACGTAAAAATAAATAAATAAGTAAATAAGTAAATAAATAAATAAGTAAATAAGGTAGAGATGGGCTGGGGAGATTCCTCAGCAGTTGAGAGCACTTGATAGGACAAGTGTGATCCCAGCTTCTATGTTGGGTGGCTCACAACCTCCTATAACTCCAACTTCAGGAAATCTGATGCCCTCTTGTGGCCTCCACAGGCTCCTACACTCAAATGTTCACATACACACACAGAGACACACAAATAAATACACGTAACTTTTTTAAAGGTGGAAAGCAATTGAGGAAGATATTCAATATTGACATCTGGCTTCTGCACACACACACACACACACACACACACACACACAGTTTTAAAGGCACAAAAAGAATAAAGGCTATGAACAAGAGAAATATCCATAGGGAAATAATAGCTTCCCAAAGACATCTTGCACATGATAACTATGCAAAAGTAAGCAATAACCTCCATCAATCCCCCAAAAAATCTACAAAGGGGTCAGAGTCAGACAGACCAAGGCTTAGCCAGCAGAAGTGTGCAGTGTTGCCTCTGGGTAGGAGAAAAGGTTTCAAATATTGAGGTGGCTGGTTCCATGAGAGAGGGAGCTGTCTGGAAGTGATGGGGAGAAGGTGGGAGAAGGGAAGGAGGGATGGGCAGATGAGAGAGCAGTGGGAACTGCCTATTTTGAGGATGGAAAGGTCCTGTGGGTGTGTAAACACTCCTGGAAAGAATCCAGCAGAAGAGGAGAGGGAGAGGTGAAAGATCTGGGGACAGTGGGTACGAAAGTTTTCAGGGCAAGCATGAGGACCTGAGTTTGAATCTCCAGTATCCATGTAAAAAGCCAGACATGGATAGTGGTGTGCCTGTAACCTAGGGTTGGGCTGGAGCAGAGATAAGAGGATGCTGGTGCTAACTGGCTTCTGGCTTTGCTCCAGGTTCAGTGAGAGACCCTGTCTCAAGGGAATAAGTTGGAGAGTGATAAAAAGCATCCAAACCTCTGGTCTCTTTGAATGAGCATGTGGACACACACACACACACACACACACACACACACACACGCGCACGCACACACAAGTTTCAGGGAGGAGGGAAACATTGGAGACTGAGGTCTCTGGAAGGAAGCTCCCATCCAGTTAGGGCAGTGGGAAATGCACACCCATCCTTCACCTGTATGTTCACTGTCTACTCAGTTGTCCTATCTGCTGCTCGCCAGCCTGCCTCCACTCTCACCAATGGAACGCTATATGGTGCCTCAAAAGTTACTAGGCTACCAGAGGTCTTTGTGACTCCAAATTATCCTGCCTCCAAACCTGGGTCCCTACTGTTGCACCTGTGGCTGAGTGCATCCGCTGTGTCCTTCGGCACCCTTGCCTCTCAAGGTAGGCTGATGGTCTGCAAGTCAAGCCTTCAGACTCAGGCTTTTTGAGCCTGGCTACAGGGAAAGCCTGCTGAAACAGTAATGGTGTGTGAATTCGAGACTGCACTCTATACGGGGAGACAGAAGAGCGGGGCTGTGATCACATGAAGGGCTCTTGTCCCCTTCAGGGGACATTTCCATCAGAAGCAGCTCTGGTTTGCCAGATCTTTGAGTTTTTCATATTTTTCTTCTTCTTCTTCTTTCAGACAGGCTGGCCTCAGATTTGCTATGTAGCCAAGGATGACCTAGGACTCCTGATCCTCCTGCTGGGTTCTGGAATGACATGCATGTACCACCATGTGGGTTTTAGACACTACTGGGGATGGAACCCAGAGCTTTTTGAGGGCCAGGGCAACCACTCTGCTAACTGAGCCACATCCCCATTCTCTTTTCAAGAGAACTTGGCAATGCTTCTTATGTGAATTCTCCAGATGGGAGAAGCCTGTGGTCTGCCATTAAAGATGAGTGAGAGGACATGCAGATGGTCAGCTCAAGCCTCCTGGGGGAGGAACACTCCCCACTCCACCCCAAGTCCCACCCCTAGACAGGAAACAACTTGTTATGTTAACAAGCAAACAGGGAGAAGCCACTGGGACTGTTGTGGCTCAGAACTCGAAGAAGGGCTGGAGAAGGATAGAAGCTGGAGGAGGCAGGGCCTGCGGCTACTGGAGGAAGCAAGAACTCAAAGAGATATCCACGGGTCCCCCAGTTCCTGAAGGTGGCCCTGATGGAGCTGGCACAGTCGCCACCTGTCTATCCTAGCCAACTCAAGGGTCCAGATGTGGGCTGGGTTGGCTGCACTGGACCTGCTGGAATCAGGAGGGGTCTTCCCAATTAACTGGTTGATTACGTGCCAATTAGACCCAATTTGTAACCCGGTCAGGGGAGGGGCGCCCTGAAGCCACGCCCACGCTTCAGAGGACAGTGGGGGTGTTGGCTGGGAACCCCCTTCCTCTTCCATCCATGCAGCCTCAGTGACAGTGGCCAACTGGCGCACGGACACGCGCACCACACTGGGCGATGCCTTGCAGCGTGCACTGCTCTCAGCATAGGCGGGCCCTAGGACGAAATCATCCTGTTCCCATCTCCACCCTCACCTCCCCGGGGGTGGGAGTGGTGGGGGTGTGTGCTGGTGAGTGACCGGGCCTGGAAGGGTTAAGCCCACAGAGCTGGCGGCGCGGCCTAGAGAGGCGGGGCGGTGACCGTGGCGAAAGCCAACGCAGTGGCCAAGGTGGTGGCGGCGGGGGCCCGGGGCGCGGGGGCGCGGCGGGCGGCAGGGGCGGGGAACAGGATGCGGATGCCGGGGGGACTTCCTGTGCCGGCCCCCCCAGCGCCCCCGCGCCGGCCCAGCCGCTTCCCACACCGACGCACAGCGCCGGAGGGCGGGCAAGCGATCCGGGACCTGGCCCGGCTGCCGCGCCCGCCCCTCCTGCCCCCTGAGCACCTGTGGCCCGAGATCACTGAGGACCCTTGTCACCCGGTTCCCACTGAGCCGACCTAGGGCTCCAGCTTGGGCCCTGCTGCGCGCCATGGCCACCCGAACCAACCATGATCCCAGCTCCGGATTTGGAGACCTGTCCCTTCACCAACTTCTACCTGGAAACTCCACTTTGCACCTTGTCTTGGCCCAGGGCGACCTCAACAGTTCTGAGAGTGAAGATCCCATGAAGTGCCGGTAAAGTGTTCCCCCCGGGGGAGGTCAGAGCCTCCCTGGCTCATTCTAGATGGAGGCACCTCAGGAAGGAGCTGGCTGAACTGCCGTGGCCTTCACCTTGTAGCCACTGGTGACCACACCTCCCCTAGCGCAGAGGCTGCTGCCGGCGGGAAATGCTGTTCCAGGTGAGGCCTGGAGGGAGAGCCCTGCTGTGCTCAGGGGCGCTTCTCTACAGGAGGGCTCCTAAGCCAGAGGGAGATGGAGGCAGCTGGCATGGGGGTGTGGGGATGCCTGATTGTGGAGACCACTTCTTCAGAGTGGACAGAGGACAAAGGCACAAGCCTCAGAAAGTCCCAGCCATGGATTACAGTGCTCTGGACACCTACCTTCCCAGGCATCTGGGATGACATCTGACATATGTGACCTTTGAAGTTTGGGGGATGGTCATGCTTTGGAAGGGGACAAGGGACTGTGCCATGGGTACCCTCAGGCACGCCTCAAGCTTCCCAGCCTTGGGAGAGGCTGTTTCACACAGTTATGTTTCAGTGTGAGGGCAGGAAGGTCACTGGTCAGTTGAGGTGGATCCCTGTGTATATCCAGCAAATAACAGTGTAGGAAGGGGGTTCAGCCTTCTGAACAGCTTCCTTTCTTCTTTTTAGTGCAGCCTGCTCCCCAGGACCCTGCTGGGATCACCAGGATGGAGCTCGGCCCCACAACAATGACCTTTGTGTTGGAGCTTTGATGCCTTGAGGATGGGGGTCCAGGGCCTGACACCCTCTCAGGTGAGGGTTGGGGGGTGAAGACAAAGGGGCCTCAGCAAGGATTCTTTAGTTGAGTTGCAAGCTGTCACAGCCCACGCCAAAACAGAGGGACCCGCCAAAACAGAGGGACCCCCGTGTGGACAGCAACACCAACACCAACACCTGCTAACCCCAACTACCCTGAAACTTGACTTAGGACCTGTTGGAGGTGTCTGTCAGGCCAAGGGAGACACTGTGACCGATTTAGTAGCCTCAGCCCTGAGTCCCACATCTGGGCTTGCTCTAACCTGCTTTTCCCAGGGGGGCCTCCACTGTCTCCCATGGGGCTGGAGGGTTTTTCTGTCACTGATGCCTCAGACACTGGCTGCATGGCTTCTTGCCTGTAGTGACCTTGACCCTGGTTTGCATTACCCCAATATCTGTTCCCATCTCTTTCCCTCCACCTGCCACCCAGAGGCACACATGGTGTTGTGGAGCTTCCCAGTGCTCTCCCTGAGCCCCTTGCAGGGGTAGCCCTCAAGGGTGTACAAGAGTTAGCTTTCACATTCTGTGTTTTAAAAGGTAGTGAGTGACAGTGTGGTGCAGTCTTGAAGGGAGTTGAGAGAGAGAACCAGGGAGGGCTGGGCATGGGGACACATAATTAGAATCCCAGAACTTAGGAGGCTCAGGCAAGAGGGTCTTAGTTTGACAGCCTGGGGCTGTGCAGGCAAGGATTATACAATGAGATGCTAGTGGAAAGAGAGGGGGATATCAGGAAATTGGAAGAATAAAATGATCAAATCAGAACATATGAATTGAACAAGAACTCTTTCTGACTGTAAATTTAACTCTAGCAGGCATACACTTCAGGTGACATCTAACTACATGGTCAATAAACTGCTTCTGTGGAAACTGCTATCCCAGGAAGTCAGAGTGACCACGTGACCAAGCTAGAAATGTGGAGATTCACACAAAGGTGAGGTCTGTGTTCAACTCCACCTGCAGAGGAGTGGAGTTGAACTTGCTGTAGAGACAGGTCCCATGCTGTCTTCATCTACCATCCAGCATCCCAGCTGTTCTGTGGAAGTGTGTCTGAAAAATACACCTGAGCTGCTGGCGAGGCAGCTCAATGGAGAGTGTGCTTGCCCTACAAGCTTAAGGATTTGAATCCCCAGAAATCATGCATAGTACTCCTATGGTCAAATGGGAGTCAATGGCAGGAGAATCCCTTCGAATCTCCAGGGCCAGTTAGCCTGGCTGGCTTGTACAGTGGCAGACGAGAGACCCTGCCTCAAAGTAGAAGGTGAGGTCCAACACCCAAAGTTGTCCTCTGACCTCCACAGGTGTGCTGTGGCACATACATTCTCATAAGCACACACAAAAGCATACAAGACACACAGATGTTTTTAAATGGACTCATGAGGCAAAGGTGATTGGAAAGATTTTTTTGCCCTAAAAGATAATTATCTACAAATTTTTTTGTATGTGGGTATGTGTGGTGTGTATGTGTGTATTCATGTTTCTTGTCTGTATTTGGGTACTCATGTATGTGGGTGTGCATTGATGTGTGTGCCCCCGTGTTTGGAGGCCCCAGGTTGATGTCATGAATCATCCTTGACTGCTCTTCCACCTCAGTCAATGGGGCAGGGTCTCTCAATCAAACCCAGAGCTTGCCTGTACTGCTAGTCTTGCCAGCCAGCTTCCTCCATGGATTCCCCTCTCTCTACCCTCTGAGACTGGAGTTACAGGTGGGCTGCTGTGCCTGGCTCTTCAGTCCAATTTAGAACCACAGACTCCCTACTTGACCCCTGAATTCATTCCTTCAGTGCTTTCTAGAAATGGCTTGCTTTATCTTCACAGAAATGTTCACTATACAGAGACAAGGCAAATTTCACTTAAAGTGTGACCATCACCAGACGGTGGTGGTGCAAGCCTTTAATCCCAGCACTCAGGGTGGCAGAGGCAGGCAGATCTCTGTGAGTTCCAGACCAGCCTGGTCTACAGAGTGAGTTCTAGGACAGCCAAGGCTACACAAAGAAAACCTGTCTTGAAAAACAAGGAAGGAAAGGAAGGAAGGAAGGAAGGAAGGAAGGAAGGAGAGAGAGAGAAAGAAAGGAAGGAAGGAAGGAAGGAAGGAAGGGAGGGAGGAAGGAAGGGAGGGAGACAGACAGTGTGACCATAAATGCGGTCAGAGTTCAGCTGCTGCAATATCTGGTTTCTCTCAAATGGGGAGGAAGTACTAGAGACCTCTTAGAGAATGATGTCAGGAGCCCAAAGCTTTGTGTTGGTATCAAAGCATGGGGCCGGCATGAAGTGGGCTCAGAGGGAGTCTGAATGAGGTGGTCAGTGGGACCTTGGGAATGTGTGTCTTGTCATCATTGCCACTCAGTCTCTCATTTTTGGGTCCCTGCTGGGAGCACCTTTGCGGATCTTGAGCACATTCTTTCGGGAGTCTGGTCCAAGTAGCTGTCCATCGACCCTTCTCTCCTGGCGTCCTGCCATTTCCACTACAGGTGGCAGTGGTGGGAGTGAGAGCCAGGAGGAGGAAGAGGCTCAGTAGGGGAGCAGCAGCCCACAGCCGCCAGCACTGGAAGCCCCAGTAGGGGCCAGTAACAGCATCGAGGAAGTGCAGTCCGACAACGGGACTTGCATCTGCAACAGTTAGAGCAGCAGTGAGAACTGGAACGACAGCTGCAGCACAAGGAGTTGCAAAAGCAGCAGCCTCTGCATCAACTGTTAGGATCTCAGCCAGAATTGCAGCAGCAGCAGCAAGATGGGCAGCAAGAACTACAGGAAAACTTCCAGATCGAGCATCATCAGGAACCAAAACCACGGCTGCAGTTGGTACAGCTGGGACTTGGACAAGAGCAACAATTGTTGCAGCAGCAGCAGCAGCAGATGATGCAGCCTCAAGGCCAAGAGCAACAGCTGTTACAACCGCAGCAGGAACAGTGTCAACAGCAGCAAGTTCAACAGCAGCGACTTGTGCAGCGGCAAGAGTTGCTGCTGCTGCAGCAAGTACAAGAACAACAACTTGAGCAGCAAGTGCAACAGCAACAGCTATTGCAGCAACAACTGGAAGAACAGGCTTTGCTGCAGCAGCAACCAATGCAAGAGCAACAACAGTCACAGCAACAGCTTCTCCAGCAGCAACTACTGCAAGAGCAGGGACAATTGCTGCAGCAGCAGTTGCAGCAACTTGTGCAAGAACAAGCATTGCAACAGCAATTACAGCAAGTGCAAGGACAACAGCTGTTGCAGCAGCATCAACAGGAGCAATTAGAGCAGGAGCAGCTGTTCCAACAGCAGCTACTGTTGCAACAGCAGGGACAATTGCAGCAGCAGGTACTGTTGCTGCAGCCACAGGGACAGCTACAGCAGCAGCTGTTGCTGCAGCAGCTGTTGCAGCAGCAGCAGACCCAGATACAGTACCAACTATTGCTTCAGCAAGAACAGTTGCAGCAGCAACAGTTGTTGCAACATCAGCAGAAACAGCTACAGCACCTGCAGCAGCTGCAGGTTCCTCTACTGGAGCCAGAGGAGGGGGAAGAGGTAGAACAGGAGCTCCTGCCAGCGGACATGGGGTCAGAGCAGGAGTGTCAGCGTCAGCGGCGAGAGTTGGAGAGGCAGCAGGAGCTGGAGAGGCTGCAGGAACAGCGGCAGCTTAAGCTAAAACTGCAAGAGCAATTGCATCAGCTGGAGCAGCACCTGGAGCAGCAGCAGCTGCTAGAGCAGCTGCAGCAGCAGCAGCTGGAACAACAGGAAGTGCACCTGGAGCTGACCCCGGTGGAGCTGTACACCCAGCAGCAAGAGCTGCAGCTAGAGCTGGTGCCTGCTCTGGGAGGTGGCGCAGCACCAGCTCCAGCCACCGTCGTGGTGGCCCCTCCAGGCTATGTGGTGCTGCAAGAGCTCCTGGTGCTGCCCACTGTGGCCACACCCACAGTGGCCACACCCACGGCGGCCACACCCACGGTGGCCACACCCACGGTGGTAGCCATTCAGGGCTCTACGGGGGATGCGGCTCTGACACCCACAAAACAGCGGAGGAAGCGGCGAGGCAGGGACAGGCCGACCATCTGTGGGGAGTGTGGCAGGGGTTTCAGCCGCAGCACGGACCTGGTGCGACACCAGGCCACGCACACTGGGGAGAGGCCGCATCTCTGCAGCGAGTGCGGCAAGGGCTTCTCGCAGCACTCCAACCTGGTGACCCACCAGCGCATCCACACGGGCGAGAAGCCCTATGCCTGCACCTACTGCTCCAAGTGCTTCAGCGAGAGCTCGGCTCTCGTGCAACACCAGCGCACCCATACGGGCGAGCGGCCCTACGCCTGCAGTGACTGCGGCAAGCGTTTCAGCGTCTCCTCCAACCTGCTGCGCCACCGCCGCACCCACTTGGGTGAGCGGCCGTATGTGTGCGAGGACTGCGGGGAACGCTTCCAGCACAAGGTGCAGATCCGCAAGCATGAGCGCCAGCTTCATGGGGCAGGGCGCTCCCGAGGTCTGGGCCTACTGCGGTCTTCCAGGCCAGTGCTCTTGCGAGCCTCCACAAGGGCCCAGAAAGCCTCTGTATCAGGGAAGCCCTGAGTGGTATGAGAGCCCTAGGTCATGGTCTTAACTCCAATTTGAGCTCTTTCTGGGTATCTTGAATTATCCTTCAGAAAGGAAGACTTCCATCCTTCCTGAGACCTGACCCCACAATGCACCAAGTCCACAGATTCTCTCTTCCCCCAAAACCATGCACAAGAGAACATTTCCATGTGGGTGAGAGGGACTGCCAGATTTTTCCTCCCATCCTGGGAACATAGGACTGAGAACTTGCCCGGTGGCAGATAATTTGTGAGGTTTGATACGACCAAACACTAACCAGCAAATGTAATGTGCAATGTGTGGGGGAGCTGGGAAATGAATGGATCATTCTGAATACTTAAGGTGGAACTGAAAAGGGGGGCAGATGGTGTAGCTCAGCTAGTAGAGTGCTTGCCCAGCTCAAAACCCTAGGTTCCATCTTCAGCATCATATAAATATAAATGTGTGTTGGCACATGTAATCCCAGCACCTGGGAGGTAGAGGCAGGAGGATCAGATGTTCGAGGTCATCTTCAGCCACATAGTGAGTTGGATAGCTTGAGTTACCTGAGACCCTGCCTCAACAAAAAAAGAAAGAAAGGAAAGGAAACTGGTCTGCACAATGAGTAAGTGACATAAACCTTGAAAATACTTGTTGGAATGAAAGGCCAGAGGGTGGACATAATTCTGGTGCAAATGCCCATGGTCATAGACACAGGGTATCAACATGCAAATAAAAGCCAGGAAGTCGTGTTCCAGGTGGAAGGTCAAACCTTCCTTCCTCAGGAGTCCAGACTACACACATTAGAAACAGGTTCTGGACTGCCATTGCAATGTTCCCAAGCCATCTGTACCTCTTTACTGTCCCCTGGTATAAAAGCCTGTGGCTGAAGCAGAGATTTCCAAGAAGGAAAGAACCTGGAAAGAACTTCTGGGTAGTCCCCACCTAGCCTCAGCTGCTTAGGTGCTGCCCAAGTGCTCAGCACTGTATGACCCAGGGGCTGCAGTCTCTGGCCCAGGCTATGGGGTGGCCAGAGGAGACCTTACCTCCTGGCTTGGGTGTGATGAATGTTGGGGACAAGGACTGGGGATATCAGAAAGGCTGTAAACCATGTTTACCAAATCTGTAGGGCAGGGGCTGTCTGAGCAGAACATCGTGTGGAAGGTGAGCAGGTGGAGGAGACCCTCCCTGGCCCCCGGCCACTGCCTCCCCACTTAACCTGACTGCCCACTGTGGCTGCTTAGTCCCTGCCCTACCTCTGCCTTCCATGCTTCTCCTTTTCTAGCACAGCCTGACAATTTTTATACACGTGTTGGCAAGTGAGAAACAGAACACGGAAATTAAAGTGAAGAATACTGTTGCGTCCTGTTTGTAATTTGAACTTTGTGTTTTATGTCTTGCCTATAACTTCTCTTGTTCATTTGAAACAGTCTTGTGTAGCCTAGGCTGGTCTCAAATTTGCAGAGGATGGCCTAGAACTAATTTCTAATTCTCCTGCCTCCACCTCCCAAGTGCTGGGCTTATAGGTGTGCACCACTATGCTCAGTATATGCAGTGATGGGGATCAAACCCAAGGTATTGTGCACACTAGGCAAGCACTCTGCCAAGTGAGCTTCATCCACAACCCCAAATTATGGATTCTCTTTTTATGGTATTTTTCTTTTAGTACAGCCCAAGCCATCCTTGGCTTTGCAGTAACTCTCCTGTCTCAGCCTCTTGAGTACTAAGATTACAGGCATGTGCCACCACACGCTGAGATTAGAACAAATCTGTGTGTGTGTGTGTGTGTGTATGTGCTTGTGTGTGCATGTGTTTGTGGGGTGGATGCACATGTCACAGTGCACAGAGGACAACTTTGTGCTGTTGAGAACCTCTTTTCACCTTTATATGGATTCAGGGGATTGAACTCAGGAAGCCTGTTTTGTATGACAAGCACCTTTACCCGCTGAGCCATATCACCAACCCCAATCACTTTATTTTTTTGAGACAGGGTCTCTCACTGAACTTTGAGCACACCCATTGGATAGACTAGCTGGCTAGTGAGCCCGGGAACTTGTCTCTGCATCCCCCACAGAGATATGTGTTACCACCCCTGTCTTCTGTGTGGCTGCTGGGGATCTGAACTGGGGTCCTCATGCAGACTGAGCTGTTACCCGAGCTCTGAACAAACCTTTCCAAGGATGAAAATGTGTGGATCTAGGCCAACATTGTGAACACACTGCCTGTGAACACATTTTTAGATCTATTTCTATTCTTTTTAATTGTGGTGTGTGTGTGTGTGTGTGTGTGTGTGTGTGTGTGTGTGTGTGTGCATGTGCAGGCGCGTGCACAGGTTTGCACACAGGGGTATGTACACATGGATGCAAAGTTTGCCCACAGAGACCAGAAATGTTAGATCCTCTGGAGCTAGGGTTATAGAGGGTTGTGAGCTACCTGATGTGGGTGCTGGGGACTAGTTGGTTAGTCCTCTGGAGGAGCAGCAAGTGATATAAACCACTAAGCCAGGTTTGCAGCTCCCTCTGAACTATTGTGAAAAGTGGGTCCCTCTCAGTGATGTACCCCATTACAAGATTCAGGGCTTATGGAGAGAGGATGAGCTAGACTTTAGGCTCCTCAAGCTGCTGCATCACTAAGGGCTCTGCCTAAGCCCTTCACCTGCAGTTTGATTGACTGACTGACTGATTGATTGATTGATTTGGTTAGTTTAGTAGGTTGGTTGGTTAGTTAGTTGCTTAGTTAGTGTGTGTCATGGCCCCATGTGGAGGTCAGCACTCTCCTTCTGCCAACCAAGTGGACCCAGAGATCACAGTCATGTCATTAGGCTTTATCCATTGACCCATCCTGCCAGCCCCTACTTTTGGTTTTAGCTGAAAGTTTTAGAATTGAGTGATTCTTTAAATAATTTGAATGAACTGAGGCTACTCCCATTCATATGCCTTACCCATCACATGTTCAGATCCCATTTTTGCCCTTGATGCTGGCAGCAGTAGAGATCTGCCCAAGACACACACTTGCTGGAGAAAATAAAGGCCAAAGGCAGAGACTAGAGAATTGTCTTTTAAAGGAATTTTTCCAGAGGTGGTGGCATATACTTGTAACCCTAGCATTTGGGAAGCAGATGCAGGAGGATAGTGAGTTCAAGGTAAGCCTGGGCTACGTAGCAAGCTCTTGTCTCATAAAAGAAAAGGAGGAAGTCAGCTAGATGGTAGTTCATACCTGTAATCCCAGCACTTGGGATGCTGAAGGAGGATCAAGAGTTGGAGGCTAGCCTAGGCTAAACAGTGACACTTTTTATCAAAAAGAAAAAGATGATTTAAATACTGTATGTTGCATAAGGCAACTGTAAAAATAAATACTGTAAAAATAAATACAATGCTATTTCTAAAGTACTGTTACATTATGGCAAGCTCCCAAGGCTTGCTGAAATAATGGATGCAGGACCTTCTTTTTGTTTAAAAGGCATCCAGAGATGGGAAGACAGCCACTCCACCTTCTTGGTGCGGTAGTTTGGGGGAGATATGGAATGTGAAGCTTTGCTGATGTTGCAGGAGCAGTAGTCCACTTACAAACCATGTCCCCAAGCTCCACTGAGAGATTCCAGGCAGGAGCTCCACCACTGCGCCCCCCCCCCACCCACTTACTGGTAGATTCCAGGCACAGGCTCTGCCACTGAGCCACACTCCCACACACTCACTTGTGAGTTTTGGGCAATAGGGACCCAACCACTAAGCCAGGTGCCCAACCCTCTTACTTATTTTGAGACATGATTTTTGCTAAGGTTGGCCTGAAACTTACTCTGTATCCCAGGTAGGCCAGTATTCCTGACCCTCCTGCCTTAGCCTCCTGGGTGCTAGAGTTACAGGCATGTACCATTACATTTAGCCCCCAATAGCAACTGTTGCTCTTTGCTTCTAAAGCAAACGGCTAGCAGATTGCTGAGTGACCAGCTAGAAGATAAACAGAGTAGAGTTTAAATTACCCATGTGTGAAGAAACCAGAGGGCTAGCCCTTGCACCTGTCTCAAGATGCTTCTGCTCTGAGGACAATGATACCCTGGCTGTGTGGCTTGGTTGGACTGTTCTGTTACTGCTGACCTCAGCCTTGACAAGCTGTCACAAACTTGCTAGAAGGGAATATTTTTATTAATTAATTTATTTACATATATGTGTGTGGTGCTGTATGAGTACATGCCATATGAGTGCAGGTGCCTACAGAGGACAAAAGAGGGTGTCAGATCCCCTGGAGCTGGAGTTATAGGTGGTGGTGAGCAGCCCAATGAGGGTGCTGGGTACCAAACTCCTATCTGGAAGAGCAGCGAGTGCTCTTGACTTCTGAACCATTACTCCGTCCCATAGAAATGAATCATTTTAGAGCAGTTTCATCAAAATAATATGGATAAAATTAATGGACTTCAAAAAAGAAAATATATATATTTGGCACTAATGCAACTCCCCTGTCTCTCCTATATATCTCTAAATGGTATGTACAAGGAAGATATCCCCCAAATATACTCATGTAACAGCTAGCCTGGCCTTTCGGCACAGCCTCTCATTCCTGCTGTCTGAAACCTGAGCAGGAGGGTGGCAAATTCAAGGCCAGCCTGGGGGCTATGGGGAGACAGCTCACCATCACTGTCACTGGCTTAATTACTGCTCTGCTGGACCATCTGCCGACCCAGCAAATTTCTAGAAGCTTGAACTTTGTGTCAGCTTTCCTGCAGTCACCAATGGGGACAGAGGGGACACAGGAAGGTGCCAGTCATTTCAGGACATTTGTGATTCTGTGAGTCTGGGAATAATTCAGTTCATACACAGTAGCTTTGGGTGACTCTCAGTCTGCTGGAGTCTCCCAGCTGTAGACATGAGCTATCTGTCCTTCAGAAACCACCCCCACACCCGGACTGAGTAGCACTGTTGTGTGACAGAACTCTTTCTGGGGAGACACAACACACCCCAGATAGGTGTTTTACAACAGATCAAAGTACGGATACCACCAAAGACTGACCTGAAAACCACTGAGTTTTATTGGGGTTACTTGCAGGAATACCGGTGAGGGGTTAACTTGCAGGAAAAGAAACAACTCAAAGGCAGCTACATCACCAAAGCCTACCTCAGCATGGGTGACAGCTCACAAATCTGGGAGCCTGGAGCACACTGCATAGGCTGCAGGCTCAACAGGTTGGAGAGTGTCCTTTCTAAGTGACTGCTCTAAATCTCTTCCAGGAAGCTCAGCTATTTTCTACATCCAGGCAGCTGATCTTGTCTTGGAGTCTTCTTAGCTGGTCCGTTCTGCTAGTCACAGAGGGGACACTCAGTTTTTATTGCTTACTCTGGCAGGAGGAGCCTAGTGAATCTGGTCAGTTTCAGGGACTTCCTGGAGCTATTTTGAGGTGTTTACTTCCTGCTTAAGGAGCTTCCTGTTTTAATCTCAGAGGAAACTGTTACATAACACCTTCCTTCCTCCTGTGTTCCTCTTCTGAGCCTTGGAGGGGGTAACTATAGATGTCCACCTATGACTAAGTGTGGCCACCATGCCACAGTAACAGTCACCTGTTCTCAGGCACTTCATCAGTAGTTGGGTTGAGGCCAATGACAACAGATGACAGCAGTGATCTATGGGCTAAGTGCATATGTTTAGAAGGCAGTTTGACAGGCACATGACATCCATCTAGAAAAACCATAGAAGCTGCTTCCTCATTGGGACCTATGATTCTTCCTAGCTACAGCTTTTTGTCCTGGCTTACAGTACTAGATGTGAAATCCCTCCTGATGAGCGGGCCTCTGGAAGGCTGTTGGTTTTACCCACCATAGCCCAGACATATTGCACAATCCAGCACATCCTGCCTGGCATGTTGGTGTTTTAGCATGCAAGGTCCATAGTCAAGCAGGAATGTTGAGGACAGTTCTCTGCTAGCTGCCTGCATGGCCCATTCTGGCATTGTGAAACCAGTCAGCAGGGTGGGAGTTTCCAGTTCAATCCCAGCTTAATTTCTTCATGTCACACAGTCAGAGCATTCACATATGGCGTCTTCAGCAGCAGGCTCTTACTATCTAGTTCTGGCATACAGCCTACAACACTAGCCACAGCCTTTATGGTTTGTGGGGCCTCAGGGGTTTTCCTGGCCAACAGCTCATAGAAGGCATCCCACCCCTGGTGGTAGGGTTGTTATTCAATAACCTTATAGCCTCTGGGAGTGTCCATTTCCACCCATGTAGTATATCTTTTGGATTTTTTCCTTTTAATTAACCCAATCCCAGTAGGGTTGGAAGTTAAGTAGAAATACCATTGCATCTGATTGTCTCTCAGTGGTTTGCCACTTTGAAATACTCTGGGGTTAGCATTATGTCATCTATAGACCAAAACCTTTTCCAGAGGACGCAGGACAAGGCCACATCCTGAACCTCCATCCCATAACAAAGATAACCTTGGTGAGGTACTCTGAAAGTCTATTGTCATCTTTTCTCAGCAAGTGTCAGGTGATCCTTAACAACCAAGAAGGTACTGACCTGACGTCAAACATAAGCAAGGTCTAATACAGCATGGATGTTCCATCCATTTAAATCAGTTGCTCCCTCCACAGATCATGGTTGGGTACAATTAGCTCCCTGTAATCTTTAACTATATTCTCTCCAAGCCAGTACATAGCCATATCCTGGAGGTCTTCCATGGAGCATCCCTACATTTCTCCACCCCTGAAAAACTCCATGGGCCTCACTTAATCTGCTCAGCCTTACTCAGGGCCAACGGTGGATGTGACCCTGCTTTGCCTGGCTGTACCTGATGGCTCCCTCGGTCAAAGGGGCCTTGGGTTGCCACTGTAGCTGTAACCTCCCCCATTCACCACATCTGGCTCTTGGGGGAGTTCCTGACTGGGAAAGCATCTCCACCCCTAGCATACCTTATTTGCTGGAGAGAAATGTATTCTGGGGGTGGGGATATTACTCACCCATGGGACAGGCTTGATTGTTTTCACTTATACTGCTCTAACATGGATGTCTTCTGTGAACTGCTCCTCAGCTTTTCATCCTTCCAGAAGCTCCTCAGCACACAATTTGGCTTCCTATCAGTTTTTTTTCCATCTTGTAGGACCTCCAGCTGGACACAAATCTTGCCACATTTGTCTTGAAGTAATGCAGACTCTTCCTCCGCCTTCCTTTGCTATTTCCTCTAGGCTCTCTCTTGCTTTATGGACTCTCTTCTCATGCTGGTCTGAGTTGCTGAGATCTGCCAAAGCCTTTCCTTCTTTATAAAGATCTTACCCCACACCAGAAAACTCAGCAAAGCCATGAAAGCTCCACCCCACCCCTGCTGGGTCAGCCTTGTCTGTGAACACATTCTATCTGGGGTTCAAACACAGCTTCTCTTATCCCTAGTTCCCTCAACAGCATCTGGCCCTCCTCTCTGGTCCTCCTACCCCTGATATTTATGGGGACCTCAGATGGAGGTAACCAAGTGTTCTTAATGGCTCTGATAAGCCAGTCCCTGGGGGACTGACTTCCCTCACACTGTCTCAGGGTATGCAGCCTTTTCTTTAAGGAAGGATGGGTAGTCGTATGACTCAATTTTCCTGCCTCCACAGCAGTCAGACTGATCTTGTTCACCACCATGTCCCACAGCCTCAGAAGCCAGGATGCAACAAGCTCTTTCATTGTTTGTTTAAAAGTCTTCCCCGGTTCCAGCAGCTCAGGTGCTGAATTATCAATCTGGACCATTGTTAATGCCCCCATCTGCATGACGGATTATAGATCCCCCTTTTTTCTATTACCTGAGGTGTATCTTCTATTGCTTTTGTGATGTTCTATTCCTCCTCCTCACTCACTGGATCTTCCCTGGATTCCAAGTTCTTGGATCCCCAGACAGGCTTTTGAGCACTGATCTAACTTGTATTCTCTTTTCTTTCTGGCCCCAAGCCTTAAGAAGGGGGAAGCCAACCCCTCCATCTCACCCTCTCTTTTATCTAAGTTACTTGCCAGAGTAGAGGCTCACATGGAGGATGCTGCCACATCTGCCTCTCTTGTTGCAGTTGCTCCTTTACACAAATAAGCTCCTGCTTAACAGCCAGGTAACCTCTGCCCCTGCTGCCCCAAATCTCGACTCTAGTGCACTAACCTCAAAGACTGAAAACTTTCTTCTAAACCTTTAACTGTTTTCAGGGACTCTCCGTATTTACATGGTGGACCCCACTCATCAAGTAGGCATGCCACCCCACACCACACAGACAGAGACTGATGTCCTGTGATCTCTCCCGCAGGCACTCCTAATCCTGATAACTCAGCCTTAGTTGCAGGCTCATTATCTATAGGAGGAACGATGCAACTGCTGTCAAGAACACAGGCACACGAATACACACCACACAGGAAAGGACCACTCTATTGGAACTTCCTCTGCAGATGCTGCCCCTCAGGCTGCTTAGCAACAGTCTCATTGCATGTCTTGCTACCCATAGCCAGGACCTTGACTCACTCCTCCCCAGCTCATCTTTGGTCCTGTCCTGTCCCTGTCCAGGCACCAATTACGTTGTGTGACAAACCTTTTCCTGGGGAGACACAACACACACATCTACTCAGACCCCAGTACAGATACCACCAAAGTCCAACTTGGTGAACCAATGAGCTTTATTGGAGTTACTTACAGGAATACAGTTGAGGGGTCACTTACAGGAGAAGAAATGACTCAAAGACAGCTGCAGGGGAGCACACTGCAGGGCAGCTCAATAGTTTGGAGAGTGTCCTTTCTAAGTGACTTTGTCTAAATCTCTTCCAGGCAGCTTGGCTGGTTTCTGTATCTTCCAGGGAGCTGGTAACAAATGTCCACACCAGCTCAGTTTCCAGGACTTGCACAGGGAAGCAAGAAGCCTGGCATAACGGAGTGCTGACCCATGTCCCCAGATTGGACAGACAACTGTAGTGCCAGTTTGTTTAACCTGATTTTTAGATCTATTTATTTTATGTTATGCCTGTGTGTGTGTGTGTGTGTGTGTGTGTGTGTGTGTGTGTGTATGTGTGTGTTGTCTGCATGTCTGTCTGTCCACTATGAACATGCATGGTGCCTGTGGAGTCAGAAGAGAGCATTGGATCCCCTGAAACTGAAGCTACAGCTGGTTTGAGCTGCCACGTGGGTTCTGCTGGGAACCACACCTGAGTCCTCTGCAGAAGCAGCAAATGCTCTTAACCACTAAGCCTTTTCTCCAGCCACCGTAATGCCAGTTGGAAAAAGAAATTAAAGTCCTTGTGGGCAGTATAGCTCAGTTGGTGGAGGACTTATCTAGCATGTAAGAAACTCTGTGTTTGATCTCCAACACCTCATAAATTGGGTACAGTGGCACATGCTTGTGATCCCAGTACTCGGGAAGCAGATGCAGTTATGCCAGCCTTAGCTACAGTAGACTCTGTCTCTGTCTCTCTGTCTCTCTCTGTCTCTCTGTCTCTGTCTCTGTCTCTCTCTCTCTCACTCACACACACACACACACACACACACACACACACACACGTCGTTAGGCCTGGGGAGATGGTTCAGTGGGTAAAAACACTTGTTACACAAGCATTAGGACACGAGTGTGAAACGCTCACCCACATAAAAAGCCGAGTATGGTTGTTCATGTACCTGTAACCCCAGAGTTACAGGGAGTGGAGACAGGAGGATTGCTGGGGCTTGATGGCTACCAGCCTAGCTCCAGATTCAGTGAAAGCTCCTGTCTCAAGGGAATAAGCCAGAGTGCTACAGTAGAACATCTAACATCCCCTTGTGGCCTCTGAGCATGGATACACACACACACACACACACACACACACACACACACACACACACACACACACACACACACACACTCATACACCAAAAGACAGAAAGTTAAAGTGCTAGAGTCATATTTAATTCTGGGGGCAGAGATCTGAGGATAGAACCATCTTAATTAGGAACACAACATTGACTATGCTGTCAAGGACTTGGGGGTGGGGCAGGTGTCAATAGATGGAAAAATACTGATGGGGGATTCTGGGTTAAGCAGACTAACAATGGTGCTTGTGGAGACAGGTTGGGGTGATGAGCTAACAATCACTTTGGGGTGGTGGGAGCGTTTCACCAGATACTGGGGATACTAGATAAACAGACTAGACAAGATTTTTGCTACAACTGGGCTGTGCAAAGATGGCACAGAAGTACAGAGGTTGAGAAATGAGTTCAAAGCAATCTCAGAGGGGCCCTTGGGCATTCCCTGTCTTCAGGCAAGATACCCCAACTCTGCCTGTTCCTAACTGCTTCTTTTCAGGGACCTGGAATTGGTCCAATCCTCTCTGGTGGCCCTCCGGTCACCTTCATTTGTACCCAGCAAGAAAAGAGCTGTCAGCCCCTTTCTACCGCACGCCCCCACTCCCAGGGCCAATGACCACTCACTCCCAGCATGCCTTGCAGTTGCTCTCAGCTGGGATGTTAGAATGGATTTGGTTGCCTGGGCAGGGCAGCAGGGGGCATATGTGGACATGGTAGTGAGGGCTCCATCTGAAGGGAAGATGGCCCTGTATTTCATGGTGGTGTTGACACAGACCACATTGAAGACCTGGAACGCTCAGGGTCCTAAAGGGGGGTCTGGTTCTTGTTGAAGTTTTCATCTTCACAGCTTGTCACTTTGGCCAACTCAACAGTTTTGTATGTATTTGTGTACATACAGGTGCACCCATGCATGTATGCAAATGTCTACGTGGAGGCCAGAGGCTGATATTAAGTGTTTCCCTGCTCACGCTCCACCTTAGTTTTTGGGGCAGGGTCTCTCATTGAACTTGGAGCTCACTTACTCAGCTGGACTGGCTGGCCATTGAGCTCCAGCGATCATCCTGTCTTCCTTCATAGTTCTCATCCTCCTCTCCATCTTACTATTATCTGTTTATTTACTATAAGATGATCTAGAATTTGCCGGTTTGTCTAGACTGGCTGTCAGCAAGCCTCGGGGACCCTCTCATTTTCCCAGTGCTGGAATTATGGGCCGCCATGCCTGACTTTTCTGTGAGTGCTGAGATCTGAACTCAGGTCCTCATATTTGCATGGCAGGAATTTTGTCCACTGGGCCCTCTACCACCTCAACAGCTTTTAGATGTCTTCTTGCTGTTCCCCAGAATTCCCATATCACACCCTCACCATCTCTTGGCAAACCATGACCTCTCTGCTGTCCACCTTCTTGGGGTTCCCTAAATCACCCCAAGCTCCCACCTCAGGCTCTCACCCAGGGTCTACTGTGTCCCATTCTCTGTCCCCTGTCATGCTTGAGTGAGCACTACCTGTGCTGGGGAGGCATAGGGACTCACTTGACCCTGCTTTCTCTCACGGGGGTCTGGGATGGGTCTTACAGTCATAGCTTTGGGATTTACTTTATTCCCTGAGGGAGTGGGCTGTGTGCCCTTCACTGCTTTGGGATGTCCTCATCAACACCTTATGTCTGGTAGTGACACTGTGCAGGACCTTAAGCGCAGGATGGAGAGACAGCTGTTTTCCAGTGTAGGTATCTTTTTATCCCCACTATAGAGTTTACTTTATGAGTGTGTGCATGTTCCTGTGGAGGTCAGAGGGAAGCCTTGGGTGTCTTTCCTCAGGAGCCATCACTTTATTTAATTGTGTGTGTGTGTATATGTGTGCGTACAATGTGAGTGCAGTGCCTATAGAGGCCAGGAGTGTGGGTTCCTCTGGAGCTGAAGTTATAGATGGTTGTGAGCCCCTTGATGTGGGTGCTGCGAATGAACTCAGGTTTTCTGGAAAAACAGCATCTCTCCAGCCCCTACTTTATTGTTTGAGCCAGGGTCTCTCACTGGGACCTGAATATCACCAATTAGGCTAGGCTGGCTGCCCAGTGAGCCCCAGGGATCCTCCTATCTTGGCTTCTATGGCACAAGGCATACCAACATGCACCACCATGCCCAGCTTTTTACATGGGTGTTCAGGATGAAACTCAGGCCTCTATGCTTGCATGGCAAGCCCTTTACCAATTGAGCCATCTCCCCAGCCCCATATCTGTTTTTCTTGTTTCTGTTCTCTTGGGGTGTACAGGCCTGGGCAGGTCTAGTCCTCAGGCAGGCTGCCAATCCCCTCTTTTCTCTAGCTCAGTATGCATCTGGTGGCAGCTGGACCAGTCCATGATATGGGTGGGCTCAGTCTCCTTTCTTCTTCCTCAGAAACCATCACCTACTTTTGTTTCCCATATGATGAGACTGACACCTCTCCCCTTCCGTGGGTTCTAGCCTGTCAGGTTTCTTGCAGGGAGGCAGGTGATGGGCAAGCCTTGGGAACATCTACATTCCAGTTCTTGTCAAAAGTGGCAGTGGACAGGTAGGTGGAAGCATACCTGGAATCCCAGCATTGGGAGCAGGGGATCTCAAGGTCAAGGCTAGGCTGGGCTGTATAGTGAGACTATCTGCCCCAGCTACTTTTTCTATTGCTGTGACACATCACTCTTACCAAGCATCTTAGGAGAGGGTTTGTTTTGGTTGACAGGTTACAGTCCATCACCAAGGGAAGAAGTTCAAGGCAGGAACCCAAGTAGGAACTGTGGAGAAACAGTGCTTACTGGCTTGCTCAGCTCCCTCTCCTACACAGTTCAGGGCCATCTGCCTAGAGATGGCACCACCCAGTGGGCTGCGCCCTCCCACATCAAATGAATCAAGAAAATGCAGAGACATGCCCACTGGCCAATCTGATGAAGGTAATTCCTCAACTGAGAGCTCTTTTCCCAAGTGCCTTAACTTGACAACCACCAAGATTAGCCATCACACTATCTCAAGAGTCAGTCAAACAAACAAAACAAAAAATGGTATCAACACACACACACACACACACACACACACACACACACACACACACTCCCTTGACAGTGTGATATGGCCAGGATCCTTCTCTAGAATCTGTGCTAGGCTGTTTGAACTTCCAGTGTCCAAAACTGTGAGCTAAATATACCTGGTTTCTTTACTTCCTTTCCCTCCAAAAAAGTGACCTCAAATTCATCCATTGTAGAAAATACTAACATCTTATCTGTTTTGTTTTCCTTTTGGAGGAGTTAGGGATGGAATCCGATGCCTTGAGCAAGCTAGGTAAGCACTTTATCACTTGTTCACACCCCCAGATCCTCACTAGTGGTTTCTAGGCAAGTGCTCTATCATTGAGTCACACCTCCGGGTCCTCACTGGTGTAAATTCTAGATAATCCACCTGCTACTGAGCCAAACCCCAGGCCCTCACTGGGGGATTCTAGTCAGGCCCAGTACTGGTAGCTACCTCCCAGCTTTTAGTATTTTTGGAGCTAGGGTCTTACTAGTTGCTCAGGCTGGCCTTGAACTCCCTTTGTAGCTCTGAACTCATGTTCCTCCAGAGCACCTGGGATTTCAGGCTTGCACCACCATGCCTGACTGCACGACTTTTATAATACACGGCCCTCATTTGAAGATCTCTTTCCCCTTTGCCACTGCCCACTTGACAACAGGGACTGAGAACATGGAGAACATGGGGTTTCTAGCTCGTCAGTCTGTGTAAAAAACCAGGGTGTGGAAGAACGTCATCATAGAGATAGCTTACATACACACATGGGAACACACAAGGACCTTCCTTCCATGTTTGAGTGTGTGTAAGCAAAGAGGGGTGAGGTTTTGGTTCCTAAAGAACCCACAGGCAGAAAGGCAGCCAGAGAGCCAGCCAGGTTCACGAATCCTAAGCATCCAGGCTATATGGTCTATTAAGGAAAGCACAAAGTTTCGCAAAATCTTCTCAATGTAAGAGAGGGGAGGGTGAAAAAGAGGAAAGAGGGCAAAGGCTAGAACCTGGTACCTGGGGCACTCAGCTCAGGTGGCCAGCAGGCTCAGGGATGGCCCGTCTGTGAACACTGACCAGAATAGCCATGAATATCAGACCGTCAAGGTTCAACTTGTCTAAGGCCATTGCAAGGCCACTACCCAACATCCACGCCAGATCTGGGGATGGCAGGGCAGGGAGTTGAAGAACAGGACTCAAATTTGGCCTCAAACTACAACCTTCTGTGCATTTGACTGCTATAGCCCATAGGACCCCTCATGCCTTGAACAGGCAGACCCTCTCCTTGCCACACCCTTGTCAGCACTGTCCCTGCACCCACATGTGACTCCAGAAGGCAGTTGTAGTGGAGCTGTGAATCGTCAAAGAGGGATCAACCTTCTGGCCACACCCTTGCTCATGTCAGGGTCAGACACTTGCTGCTGCCTGGATATGCACAAGGCGTCACCACCTTCTCCACCATCGTGAGATCCAGGGAGGGTCCTGTGGACAGGGGACGGGCTCTGAACATGTCCTGACATGCACCGCAGTGGACCTAGGCCGTGGTCTGGAAGGAAGGGATGCTCGCTAGGGCTTGACGTCGTGGGCATCTCCAAGGGTGGGCAGGATCTCTTGTAGGGGAGAGGAGCAGGTAGTCCAAGGATGCTCATCATGGGTAGCCACAAGTATCCTTCACGCACACGGGGGTGCGACGCGGCAGCCCCCCTGTCTGCACCCAGAGCTCCGTGACGCCCCATGACCGGAAGTGCCCTCCCGTGGGCGCGGACAAGGCGGGGCCGGCAGGCGGCACTTCCGGTGCCCACGCGCCACCGCCTCCTCTGCCGTCGCGCAGCTCGCGGCCGTCACTTTGTGTAGTGCGGGAGGGGGGGGGTCCCCCGGTGGTCACAGCCCCCGCCCCGGAGTCTGTTTCTCGCTCCGGCTTGGTTGGGCCCCGGGCGCGCGCGCGGTGAGTGGGGCGCGCGGACGCGGCAGGTGCGCGCGGGCGGGACACGCGCGCTGGGGGCGGTGGCGGCGGCGAGCCTGGCCGTCCTGGATGCCCCGGCTCTGGAGGCCTTGGATGATCGTGGGGCGATCGCGGGGTTCCGGGGCCTGTGTTTGGAGGAGTCAGAGCTTCAGTTGCACGAGCTGGATCTTCCAGGTCCTTAAGTCCCCCAATACTGGCCTGGGCCTGCGCGTCACATCACGGATGGCTTGACACTCCCCCCTCCCCACCAAGAGTCATAGACTCCAGCGTGGGAGGGGGCGGGCCGGAGACGACATACATTGCACCTTTGGAAGGTGCCAGCGCCTCCTTCAGCTCAGTGGCGGGAGCTGGGTGGGGACCGCCCCCATTCCCCGGAGACACCTTCCAAGGAGGGCTGTCACCACTCCTGCCCAGGCATGAGATGGATCCTAGGTAACCGCTCTAAAGGGAGGGAGAGGAGGGAAGCACCCCTTGTTGGAGCCCTAAAGCTGGCTTTGTGACATTGGGGGGGCCGCGGTCCAGTTTGTCTTGTGTGCAAATGGAGGCTGGCTGGGCTCCTATTTGCTAAGTCTGTTGGCCCCGATGTGGGTGGGGGAACTCATCCCTCGGGTTGTTGGAATCTAGGGTGCCTCATGTGGAAACAAGGAGGGAAAGAGGAGATTCAGGAATCATCGAGGATCAGCTCACCTGCTCAGCCTCAGTGGGTGGCATTGGCACTTTGTTTTGGTTCAGTAGCTACTGGCCGGTCTTGGAGGGCTAGCTAGGAGCCTGATCTGGGAGGTCTTGGATGGCTTCCAGGAGCAACCCTGGAGAGTAGGGGCTCCGGAAACTCGGTAGATGGTGAGGATTGTAGTGAACAGGGAAAGACATCCTGGACAAAAAGTCCTGAAGGGCCTTGAAGTCAGTGGGGAACACTGAGCAGGAATGAAGGTCACTAGAAGTGTGCACGCATGTGCATGAACACACAAATATGTTCCTTCATGTGGGTCCTCTAGATTTGGGACTTCTCTGGAGTTCCTAACTTTTCAAACTTTACCATGTGTCTTTGCACACCTCCTTTTTATGGACAGGGCCCCACCCCATTCTGTATCTGCAGCACTATTGCCCTAAGGGTTGGAGTGACCCAGGGGTTTTGCATGATGAAGCCATGAACTTGACTCTGCATTCTGATCTAGGATGGGAGGTCAAGGGGGAAGTGAGAAGAAAGGCTTTCTAGGGACTGATTGCCTGGAGGGGAGGAGAGGTGTTGGGGGGAAATATCCAAGGAGGCGGGGAGTCCCTAGGGCCCGAGTTGTAAGAATATGAACTGACCTACCCCTGGTCAGACTGGTTTTCAGAACCTGGAGCACTGGCCTTTTCTTGGCTTCTGCCCTGTCTTCCCATGGAGTGCTAACCTTGGAGGATTTGTTGTTATTGTAGTTTTTTGTTTTTCGAGACAGAGTTTCTTTGTATAGCCCTGGTTGTCCTGGAACTTGCTCTGTAGACCAGGCTGACCTCAACTCACAGAGATTCGCCTGCCTCTGCCTCCCAAGTCCTGGGATTGAAAGTGTGCACCACCACCACCACCACCATTTGGTAACCTTAGAGGTTTTTGTTTTGTTTTGTTTTGTTTTTCAAGACAGGGTTTCTTTGTGTAGTTTTGGTGCCTGTCCTGGATCTTGCTCTGTAGACCAGGGCGGCCTTGAACTCACAGATCCGCCTGGCCCTGTCTCCGGAGTGCTAGGATTAAAGGCATGCACCACCACCACCTGGCTCTTTGAGGCTTTTCATTGTTTATTTTTCTTTGCTCTGGCCTGACAAAAAGCAACTTAAGTGAGGAAGCTTTTGCTTAGGCTCACAGTTTAAAGGTATAGACCATCATGATGGGAAAGACATAGCAGCCATTAATTGAGGTAGCTGGTCATATTGTATCCACAGTCAGGAAGCAGAGTGATGAATGGTGGTGCTCAGCTTGCTGGCTCCTTTTTATTCAGTCCAAGACCCTAGCTCAGGGGATAGTGTCACCCACAATCACAGAGGATCTTCCCATCCTGATGAACCTAATTTAGAAACTCCCTTACAGACATCCCAGATGGGTCTCTCTTCTGTGGTTCCAGATCCTGTCAAGTGTGCAACAGTAACCATCACCAGGCTAATTCATGGATTTGATTTTACCCACTGTCCTCTTTGGAGGCAGAGACTCTCCAATGCTTTTGGGGTGGATTTTAGTTTGATGTACCCTTCCCTCAATCTGTGGTTGGCCTGTTGTGGAATGTGACAGTTGAGCCCTGACACCGATTTAAAAAACAGCAACAATGAAAACAAACTGATGTCCATGTCATTAACTATAGATCTTCAGGCCGTGTCTTTAGTAAGTACTGAAATGACTACTGTGTGTCTGGTATAGGGATCCAGGGGAAGAAAATGCAGACTCTTCATCATTCTTCTGTTGAATACTCTTCAGTAAAGAAAATGTGGATGCTGCTTGGGAAGAGAAGTAGCCAAGATGGGCTGCCTCCTCCTCCTCTTTATGTATAGTGTATGTATACAGTTTTATGTGTGCTTCTGTGCATGCAGATACTTATACACAAGTGTGCATGTGGATGACAGAGGTTGGTATAGTTACTTTCCACTATATTATTTGAGGCAGTGTCTCTCTGAACCTGGGGCTTACCAATTCTGATTTCCTGGCCAGCACTGCCCAGGGCTGGGTTTATAGACAGACAGCGCTGTACTCAGCCTTCTCCCCTCCCCACAGCTGCTTGCATCACCAAGCACTTTGACTAACTGAATTGCCTCCCCAGCCCCAGCTTTCTGCTTTTATTGGATACTTACAGACAACAGTCTGGCCTGAGGAAGTCTGAGGTTGCTGCCTAAGATTTTGACCAGATGGGAGTTAGTTCTGGGTGTCTGGGCTCAGCTTGAATCTACAGGCTTGAGTACAGACCTTCTCTAGTAGGTCTGAGGTGGGTGGTGGTTGGAAATCTCTCCCTGAGTGTTCTCGGGGACCCTGAGTGCTGGCCAGGATAGCACATGGTGTGTGTGTGTGTGTGTGTGTGTGTGTGTATGTGTGTGTGTGTGTGTGTGTGTGTGTGTGTGTTTACCCTTCAGGCATCTTCCAACACCAAAGAGCCCTGGAGGGCTCAGGTGGTTCTCTTAGACCTAGTTTTGTGGCTTCAATCTTTGATGCTGTGCTTCAGAATTTAGTTTGAGACAGTGCTGGGGGGACAGACAGTCACAACAGAGGGGACTATGGATGTCAGGAGTCCCAGCCCTTGGATTTGGGGGGTTGGCACTGGCAGGCATGCTCTGAGAGTTCTAGCTGCTAAAGAATGGGATTCTTTTGGTTTTGTTTTGTTTTGACTGCTCATTTGTTTACTTTAGTAGTGTGTCCATGTTTATGTGTGTGCAGATGTGTATGAATGTATGTGGAGGCCAGAAGTCATGCTAGGTGCTAGGTGTCTTCAATTGCTGTCCACCTTTTATTTTTTATTATTTTTTTATTTTTTATTTTTTTATTTTTTTTAGGCAGGGCCCTTCACTAGAGCTGAGTTGGCCACATTGGCTGGCCAGTGAGTCCCTTGGAGCCTCCAGTCCCTGTCTCCATAGTGCTGGGATAATAGGCGTGCACTGTCATGCCCGGCTTTTACATTCAGGAGAGCAAACTCTGGTTTTTATTCGTGCAAAGCAAGCACATTACAGACTGAGCTACCTCCCCAGTACCAAAGTGGAGATTTTAATTAAAACTCTTTTTTAAATTTTACATGTGTAAGTGTTTGCCTCCTTGTATGTCTTGTGTACTACCTGTATGTCTGGTGTCCACAGAGGATCCTCTGGAACTGGAGTTACAGATGATTTTGAGTTACTATGTGGATTCTGGGAATTGAACCCAGGTCCTCTGTAAGAGCAGCCAGTGCTTCTAACTGCTAGGCCAGCTTTCCAGCCCCTAGAGCGTAGGTTTGAAAGTAGATGTCTGAACAGAAAGGTGATGAGATATAGGTGAGCCTGGCCTGAGCAAGGTGCTCAGGTGTGCCTCTGGGAATACCAGGCACAGTGTTCTGACTGTTCTCATGCCCCTGGGCATCTTTACCTAGCACAGTCTGGTTTTAAGCACCCTGGGCAATGCTGTCCACTGAGGTGGCTCCAGTGTCTGGTGTGGCCTGGCATTTCAGGATCTTTTTGGAATTCAGCATGTTGGGGTGGCCTGCCCTGCTTTTAAAAATGTTCCCATTCAGATTTGAGATACTTACAGCACAGGTACTGAGTGACATGATGTCGGAAAGAGCCATAGGAATGAATTGGTGAAATCCACAGCCAAGCCTGATGGCCTGAGTTTGATCCCTGAGACCCAATGGTGTGGAAAGAGAACCGACTCCTTCAAGTTGCCCCCAACCTCCACCCAACCATTCTTATTCTCTGACCCTTGCACTTGAAGGAGTGTCATGTCACCTGTGCTAGCCTAGTGATGAGCTGGACTCTACCTCCCTGACTGGCTGAGATTTTTCACAACACCCCTGGAGTCAGAAAGATAGGTAGCAGAGTGATGCCTGCTCATAGCCCTGTCTCTCCTTTGACTCACAGGAGGGGGCCTGAGAGCTTGTTGACTGATGGGCACTCTCTCCTTTCTCCTGAAGAGAGGAAACAAAGATACTTTTCCAGCCCTGCACCACACACCCAGCCACCTACAGCTGTATAGGTGCCAGTGGTCTGACAGTGTGTGGGCCTGAACTGGCTCATGTATGCTGAGGGCAGGGTAAGCTGCTTATGTTTGCTTTCTGTGTGGGACAGGCTACCCCTTGTAGATTACAATCACCCATCAGTAAACATGGATCGCTGGGGCTCTGTTGGCTGCACTCCATGCTTCTCCTGGTCCTTGAGGATCGACGGGTTGGGATAATGGGTGACTTACTCATGAACAGGTTGCTGCTCACACTAGACACATAGCTGCTGGTAAGAGAGCAGAAGCTATGTCCCAGAGGATTGTGGGGAGGAGCCCTTTGGGTGGTCTTTCTGGGTAAACCACCTGTCACTTGCACATCCTGAGATAACAGACAGAACATGGTCCTCCCTCAGCTCTTGTGGCCTCCCCTGCGAAGTGCCTCTGTGTTTCAGGCCACACGGAGGCTCTCTCGTAGGGACGATGGCTGCCCTTCAAACTACTCCAGAATCCCAAGCTACCCACCTGGAGCCTTCAGAAGATGGGTCAGAATGCAATGCAGAACCTGAAGAGGAGGATGAGGATGAGGATGAGAAGGGGAGTGAGGAGGCAGAGGTGGAACAGGCAGAAGAGGTAGTGGTGGAAGAGAAGGAAGTGGCCACACAGGTACAGGAGGTAGAGGTGGAGGCCAACTCAGAGGACAGTGCCGATGCTGATGCTGACATTGTGGAGGAGGTGCTGGCAGAGGAGCAGAGTCTGAGCTTGGGGACCCAGGAGCAGCTTAGCAATGGTGGTGATGTGAAGTTGCCAGCTCTTCAAGGAGAAGGTAAGAACAAGGACCCCACTGCTGCTAGGGGATCATGGAGCTGAGACTGGACCTGGGTCTGAAGTATGGGAGTAGCTGGGAGTCCCATCCTGCTTGCCAGCCAGGCCCTAAGCAATCTTCCTCTCAGCCCTGCAGGCCTCCCGAGTGTCTCCTACTATTCAGGATGAAGACCCAGACGAAGAGGAAGATGATGAGCATTTCCTGATGCAGGTGAGCTACCCTCTGTATATGCACTGGTCAGCTGTGGTCTTGAGCCCTCTTTGTGTTGTGGCTCTAGCTCCTAGTCCCAGAGCTTATGTGGTTCTGTTTCCCAGGTCTCTGTCCCTTCTCAGGCCATTATGTTCTGAGTATTATGGTTATCTCCCACTCAACTGTTACTGGGCATGGCTGCCCCCATCCTACCCCCAAGTCAAGTTGGAGTCTTCTAGAATGAGTATCCCCTTCCTAGGGTCTGTTTTTCTGCTGTTAGGTCAGACAGACATCAGTACCCACACTCAGTTTAGTTGATACCAGCTGTCCATCGCTAACCTGTTGATGTGGCCAGGGTATTTGCTGGGACTGGTCTGTGTGACATAGAAGGGGCCATAGTAGCTAGAGCTTCCGCCCTCTCTGAGTTTGATGGGTAAGAGATGGGTCCCTGTCACAGGTCGAGAGGCCTGAGAGACAGCAGTATCATCTGGGCACATGTGGACCCATCAATAATGGGGTGCTAGGCTGTGTCCCCACTATATGTTCTAACCGTATCTGGCATGGGTATTGGAGACAGGGCGTCCCCTCAGTTTTTCTCCTGGGGCTCTGTGTTCTTCAGGGGCTGGTGACTTTTGAAGATGTGGCTGTGTACTTCTCTTTGGAGGAGTGGGAGAGGCTGGATGTGGATCAGCGGGACCTCTACCGGGAAGTAATGCAGGAGAACTACGGGATCCTGGTCTCCTTGGGTAAGGAAGGACCCTGAGGCAGTGTGCTATGAGGCCTTGGGGCTTAGCCATCCAAGGGAGTGCTTCTTGAGCTCCTGGGTTTTGGAGCAGTCATCCCATTTTTGCCTCTGGGTTCAGAGGTCCAAACCAGGTGGAGACATGCTATGAAGCTGGTGGTCCATTCTGGCCTCTTAACTGCACAGCCCCAGAAACCTCTAGGTGGGAGGAGAAAGTGTGGGTATCCTGCAGGTGAGGATGTATGGGGTGGGGTATGGAAAGAGGAGAGCTGGCCATGGAAGGCAAGGCTTCCAGGAATGGACTTTAGGAACTCTCAGAGCAGAGGGCTGGTCCTGGAAGGGTAGAGAGCAGAGGATTTGAGTGTGGACAGGGGCCCATTGGGACAGCCACCCATATACAGCTACTATCTTTCCCTCTCTTGGGTAGGATACCCAATCCCCAAGCCGGATCTTATTTTCCACCTCGAACAAGGAGAAGAACCTTGGGTCCCAGACAGCCCCCATCCTGAGGAGGGAGACATTGTCACCGGCGTCTACACCGGTGAGTGAGCGACGAGTCTTGAGGGGATTCTGCTAGCATGATTGCTCAGCACTGTGTCCTACTTGAGCCTTTACCAAGGCAAGCCCTCTGAAGACCTGTACCTGGTCCCTCTGCGTCCCTGAATGGAGTAGCTGTAAGAGAGGCTGCTCTGTGTGGGCACCTCCTAAATCTTCATGGTCCTGCTTCACAGAGGTCTAGGGGATAGACCTTAAGTGAACCTTAAGTGGTTTTTGTTGTTCCCATCTTGGAATCTGCGAGGTTTTTTTTGTTTTGTTTTCGCTTGTCTGTAAGTGAGGGACTTGTCAAGCTGGCACAGAAACCTACCAGACTGTCAGTGTGGTTTTCCACACAGAGACTAACCAATTTTCTGGCTTCCCCACCCATTTGGCCATTTCTTCATAAGGTATTCCTAGTCTGTCCACTTCCTCCAAAGCCATCCAGCTTGTGTTTTGAGACAGGGTATTACTGCTATCCAAGGCTCACCAATTGAGTAGGCTGGACGGCCAGTGAGCTCTGAGGGCCTCACCCTCCAGAGCTCCATCTCTGCCCCTCCAATGAGTGTGATGCCAGCTTTGTTTTGTTTTTATATGTATGAGTTTGGGATTTAACTCAGGTCTTCAGATTCTGACCTGTGTGAGTGGTTTAAAGCTTCCGGGAGAGTTCTGAGGTGATGTGTATGGAAAATGAAAATTTCCATACATTGAAATGTGGACTTCTCTGGGTGCCTCACACTGGCTCAGGCTCTGCTGTTCAACTCCCCGAGCCCCACTTCATTCATATGGAGAATAGAGTCTGAACTAAACCCATAGATTCTAGCCTGAGCGTGCTGGGCTCCTAGTCACATTGAATATGTTGTGGGGTCTGAGTCTCACTAATACTTTGGGGTGACAGAGGCCCTTGCCTGGAGGTGTCCCTCTTGGGATTGGGGTGTTGTTAGCCCAGGGTAGAACAGTGAACTAATCTAGAGTTATATTAAAATGAGAAGATAGCAAAACTCACTCTGGTAACATGCCTGTGAGCCCTCACAGCAGCTCAGTGAGGGCCATTGAGAACTCTTTAGCTTCCCTTCAGACGAGGCCCAGAAGTAATAGTGTTTCTTGAGGACCCAAGTGGGAGGTGTGTTCCATTCATGGACACGTTCAGAAAAACCACTTAGAGAGAACAGGCCAATACTGGCCAGCCTCTTGAGTGTAGGTTCAAGATGTGCCCTCATGTTCTATTCTCTTGACTGGAAAGAGCCTCGTCCTTTTCAGTGCAGGTGACACCAAATGACAGGTGCTATGGGGCTGTGTACCTGGATGGGGTTTAGAATCTCTTTGAAGGGACTGGTTAACTAGGCCAGTGGCTCTGTGCCTTCTGTGACAAGCCATGGTGTTGAGGCGAGTGGCCTGAGATGTCTCTCAGCCTGGCTCTGCCTACAGACTATCAGTCAGTGCAGGAACCATGAACATCTTTTATCTTAAGCCCAGGACTCAGGAAGCAAAGGCAGGCAAATTTGTTTGAGTTTGATGCCAGCCAGGGCTACATAGTGAGGCCCTGTCTCAAGAAAAAAAATTCAAACAAGCAAACAAACCAAAAACCCTTTATGTGTGAAGTCAGAGGACAGCCTTGGGCATCAGTCCTCAACTTCCACCTTGTTTGAGACAGGGTGCCTTTATTACCTAACACTGCATAGTCCCGCTAGCTGGCCTGTGAGTTTTCAGGGACTCTTTTGTCCCTCATTGGGTCCTGGGTTTGACTCATGCTACTGTGCCTGGCTTTTCCTTGGCTCTAGGGATTTGAACCTGCATGGCAAACGCTTTATTCACTGAGCTATCTCCCCAGGCCCCTAGAGCGTGTCTTTGATGTGCCACATGACTGCCCAGAGGGGATACAGGTGGCAGGGTCAGGGAGGAGCTCTGGCATAGTGAAGCCCTCAGGTCCTCCTTCTGAGGGCAGCCAGTGGTCGAATGTCTGCCTCCCTTCTAAGTCTGCCTTGCTTGCCTTTCATTCGTCTCTGCCCAGCAGTGGCAGCTGGGAACTGAGAGTAGTTGAGTCTGGCAGGACAGATACTAACTGTCCCAAGCTGGCCATCTGGACTTCTAAATTAGTCTTGTAAGACAAGACTCTAATTTCCTCTCTTCTGCCCCTTGTAAGTTCAGCTGTACATGATATGTGGGCTCCCGGCCACATTCCTTCACTCAGATGTTGCCATCTTCTATATGATACCCAGAGTCCCACTTGCCCTTCAGCCTGTGCTCTAGGTACCACCACCTTCAACTGAGTGGCTACTGCCCTGGCTCTCGGCGTCTGCATGCGCCTGGCCTTTTGCTCTGAGACAGGTCCTTGCTGCTTCCTCCCCTAGCACTTGATCTTTCAGCAAACTCCAGAAGCTGTGCTGGCCAGAGCAGTACCTGGCCCTGTAGGCCATCCCCACTCCCTCTGCTGCAGTTTCTACCCCTTTCTTGGCATGTGTGGAGAGGTGTGCATGGAGGCCAGAAGTCAACACAGGAGCTGTCCCCTTGTTGAGTCTTGGTTTGTCACTGGAATCTGGGGCTTGATGATTAGGCTGGCTGGCCAGCAAGTCCTAGGAGTCTATCCAACTCTGCTTTCCCTATTCTTGGATTACAAGCACGCAGTATCACATCAGGCTTTTCACATGGGTGCTGGGAATTGAACTCAGGTGTTTGTACTTATGTGGCAAGTGCTAACCAAGCCATCTTCCCAGCCCCTTTTCTGAAAATGAAGGACAGAAAGGAAATACAACACCGAGAATTGAACCAGTTTAAACACTGACATTTGACAGACGGTGATATAGTTTAAGAGGCACTGAGAACCCAGTAACTAGCAAGTAAGCATAGCTAGAGGGTCTGGAACCCCTCAGGTGATCTCAAAGTGCACACTGCCAGCATGCGGACAGTTGCATCCAGCTAGTGGTTCAGCTACACAGAGATGAGCACAGGAAAGGGAGAGTGACAAGGGCAGAGGTCTCTCAGCCAGGGGCAGTGCATGAACACCCCTAGCAGGCAGGGGCTGGCACACAGCTGTGAACAACTGAGGACCTTAGAGGGTCTCTTGGTGGAGTTTCACTTAGCCATGTCCTGGAGGGAACCTGGGCAGTACAGTCCTCTAGTCCTAGCCAGGGCACAAAGGGCTGAGCCTGTCGTCCCTAGGTCCCTGGGCCTAGTGCAGGTATAAGAGAAGTAAGGGACATTTGGCAGAGAGGCTGGCTTCTTAGCATCTGGGGCAAAGGAGCTGATAGGTATTCAAGCACTGGAGGCTCTGATGGGGTGAGGGAATGCCTACTCCTCCTAAATCCTTGTAACAAAGGCAGGCCTTGGCTCCTCATAATACTCGGGCCTTGGTGTTGAATCCATACGTCACCCCCGAAGCCATCAAGGCCAAAGAGTTGCTGGTCTTTTAGAGGCCATTCACCAGCAATGGGGGCAGCCCAGTGCCCATCCCAGGAGAAGGGCCGCATGTTTCCAGACCTGTTAGCATGGCCAGAGCTTGGCTTAGAGGACAGATGCCAGTGTAGAAGCTGGCTACTTTCCCAGGCTGCACTTCAGACACCTCCCTGGAAGTCCTCAGTGAGGCTGCCAACATTCTGAGACTTGGCACTTCCTTTTGGTATGCCTCCTCCCTTGGAGACTGTCCCCAGTAAGGGGAGGAGCTCTGAGCTCATCTTCAGTTTTGTGGCTAGGTGGAGGAGACTTGGGGATCTCAGGTTGTCAATGGAAAGAAAATGGCATTGACTAGGGACCTCTGTGCCTGTCATGCCTTGTCAGGATCCCCAGTTCTCTACAACTGCTGACAGGCTGCCTCCAAGACAGCCAGTGCCCCAGCCTGTAGCCTTGGAGGGGACTGGCCTGCTCAGGGTCCCTGGAGTAAAGGATCCTGGTTAAAGAGCCCAGTTTGGCCTATGCAGCTCTTGGGGAATCCAGCAGATTGGGGACATCAGTCATGAGAGATCCCCTAGGGTGGAGCACAGTGGAATAAGCTAGTTTTGAGCTTATAAATTCCCAGTATTATACTTCAAAGGGACAAACCTTCTAACTCACACCAACAGCCACTATGATAAAGAGCGACATTTGTAGAAATGGGAACTGGTGACAGCCCAGTCCTGAGGGTTTTAACTTACTACCTTGGCCCTCAGAATCCTTTGTGCTCCCCTCCACCAGCTCCTCTCATCTTTCCCTGTGGTGAGCAGGAAACCTGAGTCTGGTGTCTCCAGCTCAGGACATGGGTTATATAGATGTCCCTGTGGCAACGCTGTGTAGTTTGGCTAGAGCCCCTGCCTCTTCCTGGAGGCCTACTTAATCCCCCTTCACCCATGGTCAGACCTCTGCAGCAAACGTTAGGTGTAATCAACCTCGGCCCCTACTTTACTCCTTGTGAGTCTGGGTTTGGTCCTCAGGGTCACCTGTTGAATTGCTGCCCCTCTCGCTGCCTTCTAGCTGTTAAAGAACATACCACATCCTCCAGGTTTGAGTGTCAAGACTCACAACAGGCCTGATTGAGACTAACAGAGACTTCAGCTCTGGGTAGAGTTCCCTGAGACGGCACACTCCACAGCTATGCCCTCTAAACTTGGAGCAAACACCTTGAAGCAGGGAATGAGGAACCAAAGCTGGTCTCCCTTGGGGTTCTCTCTTGGAAGCCCAGCAACTTTCTGAGGTCTCACCTTGGGATGGAGCCAGCTGACTTCTCCAGGGCTAAGGGATTGGTTCTTCACTGTGCATCGGTGGCCTCCATCACGTCACTGAGCTTAACACAGGCCTTGGGCTTGTTGAGCAGTGGTCATGCCAACTCCAGAGGTAGCAGTGAGATTCCCCAGGCCTCTTTCAGGATAGTCCACCTACAGAGCTTCATGTGGTGGAGTCAGGTGTAGGGGCTAATTCTTTAAGACAGCAGACAATCCCGCTGGTCCCAGACTCTGGGCAAGTGCCAGCCTCCTCTCTCAGCTCCTGGCAGAACTAGACCCTGGAGAGTCACAGGCTGGCTTAGAGATCCAGGGGATTGTATTTGTTCCTCAGCATCAGCTGCCCTTGACTTATGGGGCTCTAGTTAAAAACCACTTAAGCCTCTCATCAGAGCCTAGGGAATGTCTTGCTGATTGTCAGCCACTTTCCCTGCCCCGGGGCTGTTCCTGCCTTCCCAGGTTTGGAAAGTTCTAGCTGAACAAAGAAGGGCATCCAGCCAGTAACAGGGCCTCTTTCTGACACTTCTTGTCACTCTGGTGGCCATGTTGGCAGCTGGAGGTTAAACTTAGCTTAATAAATTTTTCCATTGAAAACTTCTAAATTACATATTACTAGAATCGTGGGAAACTTAGTGTTACAGACTAAGCAAAAACAAAGTGACCTATTTTCTTACCTTTTTGTATGAACAACAGCATGTTAGGCCCTCATGTGGCACTATGCTGTTTTCCCCTGTGAATAACATCTCATATGCAGAACTAGGGATGATAGGGTGCAGGACTTGACATGTGAAGCCAGCTCTGGTTTTTGAGACTTTCTGATCCATACCCTGGCTTCTGTGGTCCAGGTTTGCCCAGACCCTGGCTTCTGTGGTCCAGGCTCTCCCAGATGTATATGTAATTCTGAACGGTTTTATTAAATAAGAAACACAGAGCCAAATGCAGAGTTAAAAGCCCCAGAGGTCAGAGAGCAGTAGCTAAGAGCTGAGACCAAGACCACCTTCTTACCACCTGCTGCCGCTGCGGTCCTTCCCCTGAGAAAGAGACCTACTTCCTGTGTGTCTGTCTTTTTATTGACTTCCTCGTCACTGCCTGTCTATACAGACCTCCAGGTCTCTATGGTTGGTATTGAGGTTAAAGGCATGTGTCTCCAGGCTGGCTGTATCCTTGAACACACAGAGATCTGCCTGTCATGTGATGGGGTGTGTGCTATCACTGCCAGACTTCTGCTAAGTGGCTTGCTATTAGCTCTGACCCCCAGGCAATGTTATTTAGTAACATACAAATAAAATCACATTTCAGCACAAATAAAATATCACCATATCCAGACCCTGGCTTCCGTGGTCCAGGCTCACCCAGGCCACTGACAGTCTAAATGGGCCAGACCTTTGCCCTCAGAATCAAGTAGGTAGGAGCTCAGCTCTTCCAGTTGCTGAGAACTCAGGTGGGCATGATGAACAAGAGAGGCGCATAGATGCCCTGAACACTTGGGAGCACTGTGGTCCAGGCAGTGTCCCCATGTCTCTTGGGTGTATCATGGTGGCACTGTCTACATGCTCATTTCCTGAACAAGGCGGCCCTACAGACTTGATTACAGAGCCCACACAATCCCCAGGATGGGCAGAAGAAGGAGTCAGGGTGCATCTCAGTGGAAGGGGTCAGTTTCAGAAAGTCCCAGGGATGCTCACAGTACACAAACAGTCTCAGCTGGCCTGGAGTTTCCCAAATACAGAGTTCAGGAAAGCGAAGTGGTGGGGGAAACCTCACAGTGGGGAAGGAAGTCAAGACCCCACATGCTCAGCTCTTGGGGCTTCTTAAAAGTGAGAGCTCATAGGCTCTTCCCTGGCTAGCTGGTCCTGTTTCTGCTAACTGGAGTAGAAGAGAACTCCCTGGCCACTGGTACAAGCAAGGAGAGGGAGAAATGCTGAGGAGTAGACTTCACAGAGGCGGGTCCTCCAGGCAGCGCATGGCTGGATGTGCCATGCTGGGTGCCTGGGTTCTGCAGTTCCCCAGCTTTCACCCCAGTGTCTTTTTCTGTGCACAAGAACCTGTTGATACACTACCCACTATGTGGTCTCCTGTCCTCCAAAGAGTGGCAAGCCCTAGAGGGACCCTGGTTTTCTTGTCAAAGTGTGTATGTTGGGCCTCCAAGAAGTCCTTAACTGGGGGAAAACCAGCTGGCCAGTATTGGATATGGCATGCACCACCTCACACTTGACCAAAGCAAGTCTGTTCCAAGGATTTTAGGGCAATTTCCTTGCCAAGCTCCCGTCCCATCATCCTCTTGTCTTTTCACCTTCAGGAGCCTGGTACTGGAACGATGACATAGAGGACCACGAGGAAGATGATGAGGACTTCCTTGCTGAGATGGCAGAGGAAGAGAACGACCCCCCAGGACTGTGGTCTGCTGCCTATGGTGTAGGAGACGTGCCTGGGACTTGGGGCCCTGACGACTCAGATTCAGCTCAGACTCTAGAGAGTTGGGTACCCAACCCAGGCAGCCTCGGGATCCTGGCCGAGGAGGTTGAAGCTAAACATTTCCTGTCTGGCCGGGAGCCTGGGGAGAACTTTCTGGCTCCCTGGGCATTTCCTGCAGTGGCTGTCCATATCGGACATCCGGAGACCACTTGCGATGTGTGTGGCAAAGTGTTCCCGCACCGTTCGCGCCTGGCCAAGCACCAGCGTTACCACGCTGCAGTCAAGCCCTTCGGCTGCGAGGAGTGTGGCAAGGGCTTTGTGTACCGTTCGCATCTGGCCATCCACCAGCGCACTCACACCGGTGAGAAGCCCTTCCCGTGCCCGGACTGCGGCAAACGCTTCGTCTACAAGTCGCACTTGGTCACACACCGGCGCATCCACACGGGCGAGCGGCCCTACCGCTGCGCCTTCTGCGGTGCGGGCTTTGGGCGGCGCTCCTACTTGGTGACCCACCAGCGCACGCACACGGGCGAGAGGCCCTACCCGTGTCTCCACTGCGGCCGGAGCTTCAGCCAGAGCTCAGCGCTCGCCCGCCACCAGGCTGTGCACACCGCTGATCGTCCTCACTGCTGCCCGGACTGCGGCCAGGCTTTCCGCCTGCGAGCTGACTTCCAGCGGCACCGGCGCGGCAGCTGTACGGAAACCAGCAGCGGCGATGGCACGGGGATGGCTCCCCACGAGATGGAGATGGCAGTCGCAGCTGTAGCCACAGCAGAGCCGGAGGAACTGGAGGCCAGGCTCGAGGAAATCGAAGAGCCCGTGCCTGGTGTGGCAGATGGAAACACCGAGGCTGAAGCCAGAGAGGACAAGGAGGTGGTAGCTGCGGCGGCAGAGGCGACTGTCCCCGACAGCAAGAGGGACCCTGAGCCAGACAGACGGTTCCGTGAGATGGGCAATGGCCTGAGAGGGGGCGAAGGGCCTTCCTCGCACCCGCTTGGCTTCCATTTTCCCATGCACCCCAAGTCTTGGCTGTACCCGGACGGTTTCCCTATACTGGGGTTCCCCGAGTTCTCTGAACGGCTGCAGGCTGATGGGCACCATCTCTCCGCCCCCCTGGGCGCCCCGCTGACTCTGGAGGGCGCGGGGTTGGCTTGTGACCCGTTTCGTAGCGCGGGCTCCGGAGTCGGGGCGGATGGTGGCCTGCGAGCGTTCGCACCCGCTGTCGGGTCGCTGTTGGCGGAGCCCGCGCCCGCCGCGCTGGCGGAGGAGGAGAGCCCGTGGATCTGCTCCGACTGCGGCAAGACGTTCGGGCGGCGCGCGGCGCTGGCCAAGCACCAGCGCTACCATGCGGGCGAACGGCCGCACCGCTGCGCCGACTGCGGCAAAAGCTTCGTGTACGGCTCGCACCTGGCGCGCCACCGGCGCACGCACACGGGCGAACGGCCCTTCCCGTGCCCGGAGTGCGGCGCTCGCTTCGCCCGCGGCTCGCACCTTGCGGCGCACGTGCGCGGTCACACGGGCGAGAAGCCGTTCGTGTGCGGTGTGTGCGGTGCGGGCTTCAGCCGGCGAGCCCACCTCACGGCGCACGGGCGTGCGCACACGGGCGAGCGGCCCTATGCCTGCGGCGAGTGCGGCCGGCGCTTCGGGCAGAGCGCGGCGCTGACGCGGCACCAGTGGGCGCACGCCGAGGAGAAGCCGCACCGCTGCCCTGACTGCGGCAAGGGCTTCGGCCACAGCTCCGACTTCAAGCGGCACCGCCGCACGCACACGGGCGAGAAGCCGTTCCGCTGCTCCGACTGCGGCCGCGGCTTCGCGCAGCGCTCCAACCTCGCCAAGCACCGGCGCGGCCACACCGGGGAGCGGCCCTTTCCCTGCCCAGAGTGCGGCAAGCGGTTCTCTCAGAGATCGGTGCTCGTGACTCACCAGCGCACGCATACTGGGGAGCGGCCGTATGCATGCGCCAACTGCGGCCGCCGCTTCTCGCAGAGCTCGCACCTGCTCACTCACATGAAGACGCACCGCGGGCAGGCGGGTGCGCAGGCACAGAACACCGCCGCTAAGGCCCCCGCACCTGCCAAGGCAACGCCGCCTCTGCTGCCACCGGGCTCGGGCTCCGGGTCCGGAACGCTGCTCGAGTTCGCCGGCGGAACCAGCTTCGGTTCCGATGCCGCGGTGTTCGCTGGGCCCTCGGGAGCCTACGAGGAGAGCGTTCTGTGAGGCTGGTCGAAGCGCGCGGCGCTTCCCCGCTCCTCGGCAGGCTGAGGACTCCCAATTTTGGGTGCCCCTGGGCTTCATCGCCCCGAGCTTCAGATCTCGCGCTTGGACGAGCACGGGCCGCCACCCTGATCAAGAGTGCTCCATCCCTGGATCTGTGCGTCAGGGATAGCGGGCAAGGCCAATTCGTTCATCACGGATTCCGATTCAGGGATTCAGGTGGCCCGCCAGCAGCTTAGGAGTCTGCTACCTGGCTTTCTGGCAGAGAAGAGAAGCTCTTAGCAATGGGAGAGGGCAAGAGAGATCATCCGGCTACTCTCCTCCGCATCTGGGTTTCTGGGTGGGTTTGGCTTCTTCCCATTCTCCTTAGGAGATTCGGGGACCGTCTTCCGGTCACTTGAGCGTGTCCAGTAAGTTTTAAGAACATGGTTCACTGCAGAATCGGGGGAGGGGGACAGAGGTGCGAACAGGTAAAGCTTTTGTTTTGTCGACTGTGGGTATTTATTTCCATCTTTTGTATGGCGGGAAGACTGTGGGGAGGAGTTAAAAAAAAGCAAGATACCAAATGGGTAGCCAGGCTGCAGATGTTGGCTAGGTCCCCGTGGAGTTGGAAGCCTTATTCTTTGAAAATCCTTACTCCAACCCCTAAAAACGGGTCTGTCGAGCACTGGCTACAAGGTGGATTTTAGTATTGGTATCCCCTCTAAGCTTGTTGGTTTTCTAGTGGCTGCCAGCGGCACACATGGACGTCTTTGGAGTGCCTCTTGTGGGTTCCTCCAGACCTGGTCTCCAGACTAGTTCCCTAGCAGCGTCCTCCGCTGCAGCAGGTGGCTGCAGAGCCCTGTGCTCAGCCTTTCACAACCCTGGGGTGGGTCCAGGAACCTTCTCCCTCAGCTTATAATAAGGGCCCTACATCCTCTGCAAGCCTCTTAACTCTGCTTCTGTAATCACCCTGCAGTAGAAGCAGGTAGTGTTTCTGTCACAGCTGGGGCTGTGGCTTACACAGTGGTGGTCCATTTAAGGCATCACGTGGACCTGAGCTCACAGCGCCCTTGCACAGCCTGGACTGCTGGCATCTGAGGTGTGGCTCATGCAAGCCCCTCCCACCCTCCCTGAATTCTGGGCCAGAGTGACTGGGAGCTAAAGAAGTGAGATTTCCACCCACCCTGCATTCCCTTTTAGACCTAGATTCTTTGTTGTAGTGTAGATGCGCCCTTGAGGCCCAAGAGCTAACATGCAGGCTGCTAGGTGCTAGGTGGGTAGTCCATGGGTGGGAGGAGAGCTGGGGTGGTGATGGTCAGAACTTAGCCTGGCTAGGTGAGGTGGAGTGGGAAGGCATGGGTCCTGATTGCTCAGCAGTGGCCTCTCTGTCCCATTTTCTAATGCTCTTCCCATGTCTTCTGGGACATAAACTTCAGAAAAAGCCAGGGCAGGGTGGGCTGGAAGGGCACCATCCCCATCCCTCCTAGTCCCCAGTGGTTTCCACCCTGCCCCTCTGCTGTGGGCAGGAGGACCCAGCTTCAATAAAGATGGAGAAACAAGCTTTAGGAGTGGACTCTGCTTTTGCCCCACCTTAGTGTCCCTCAGGGATGCTCACTCTGCAAGGCCCATCTCCTTTCTGACTTCTCTTCTGAGAAACCAGAATTGATTCTTGCATGGCACGTCATGAATTTGCCCTGTGCCACCAAGTCTTGCTGAGATGCCTCACTGCCATAAATTGGAACAACACATGTGGGATATGACTGGGATTAATTTGACTAACCTTCCAGGTTTAAAGAGAGGAGCTGGTCTCCTTTCTCAGAGTGTAGACCCATGCCTTGGCCTTTTCTCAAGGACCCTGGTGCCACCTACCCCAAATCCTCAAAACCATGACCACCCCAAGAGTTCCTAAACAATTCCCCTTAAGCTAGCTCTTCTTATTCAGTCTCTGTGATAGGATCTTTTCCCAATGGATTTGAAAAATATGATTTGAGGCATCAGAATAATGGAAACTAGTATCTTCATTAAACAAGCAGGCTGAGCAGGGGATGTAGCTCAATTGGTACCTTGCTTGGACATTTGCGAAGTGGAGCCAGGAGGATCATCAGTTCAGGATCATTTTCAGCTCCATGAGCTTGAGGCCAGCCTAGGCTATATATAGAGACTACCTCAAACAAAAAAATACCCCAGACTTTTAGGAAATAGATGCTTCATAAGACATAAAGATGAATAACCACTCAGTTCTTAGTCTACCAAGAAAGGCCAAGCAATTCCTTGATAAAGCTCACCACTGATTGTGCAGCTGGGGTTTTTATGTTGTAGGGGAGGGAATTCCCAATGCTATAATTGCCAAAAAAGGGGAGGAGGTGGAGCTTCAGTGAGTGACCTGTGAAATGTGACCAACCAAAGGTGACATTTGGAGGATCATTATGCCTGGACATTCTCTCACTCCACCTACTTCTCTTTTCATTTTTCTCTCTTCCCTGTTTTCTCAGCCTTTCTATGTATTTTCCACTTTATCTCTTTAGACACTGCTCTCTTTCTCTCTCTCTGTCCCTCTCTCCTTCCCTCCATCCCTCCCTCCAATTGGCTGCTTATATAATAAAGTGGTTTCAGATTTTAAGTTATATCAGTTTTATCTTCCTTGTTCATAATTTCCCCACATTTTAAGTTAGATATGAATTGTAAGGCCTCCAACAGTATGAAAACGTCAAGTTCATCTTCATCTCCCTGACAACACTCATCCCATCCAATACATAGGTTCTTGTTCATATGCAAGTGTCTATATGGAAATGGTTCAGAATAAGAATATGCTGGTCAGCAACTTGCTTTTTTCCTATGTACCATGTACCATGTAGAGTTGTGCATGGTGACATATGCCTAGATTATAATACTTGGGAAGCAGTGGTAGGAAGGTCTCACGTTCTAAGTTCCAGAGTGAAATGGGATATTTTGTGAGTTGTCTAAAAAAACAAAAACAAAACAAAAAAACTTAGGAGGCTGGAGAGATGGCTCAGCAGTTAAGAGCACTGTCTGCTCTTCCAGAGGACCTGAGTCACATTCCAGCAACCACATGGCAGTTCACAACTGTCTGCAACTCCTTCCAGCTCTGCAGGCACAGAGAATGTCTATGGTGCACGGACAGAGCACCCATGCACATAAATAAAAGCAACAGAACTACTTATCCATTTGCTTATCCATATTCCTATCTACTTTTCCCATTACAGATACAGTTTTCAACAATTTCACGTTAGAATGTGTTGTCCCCCCCCCCCCCCCCAGGGTTTCTTGTGTGTCACCACCACCTGGCTGTTTTTTGTTTTTTGCTTTTGTTTTTAATAGGCTGGTTAGACAGTTCTGTAGTTAAGAGCACTGGTTACTCTTTTAGTGGAACCAAGTTCAGTTCCCAGCACCCACATAGCTCACAATCATCTGTAACTCTGGTTTTAGGCGATCTGACCCCTCTTCTGACCTCTGAGGGTTCCTGCATGCATGGTTCAGACACACACACACACACACACACACACACACACACACACACACACACCACAAATCAAAAGTTGCATATGTATATGAAAATGTTTGCATGCATGCACATGTGTATGCAGGCCTGAGGCTGATGTTAGGTATTTCCCTCAGTTACTCTCCACCTTGTATTTTGAGACAGGGTCTCTCACTAGAGCTCACCAATTTGCTGGCAGGCTAGTGAACTCCAGGGATCCTGTCTCACCAGCCCTAGGAGGTACTGGGGAACAAACTCAGATTCATGTTTGTATGGCAAGCATTTCATCAACTGAACTATCACCCAAGAACCTTGAATATGTTTCTCTGAAAGGCTGACTCCAGTTCAGGTTCTTTAGTGTCTGTCTGTTATCACACACTCTTTCCTAAAGTGCTTCACCTGCTCAGTAATCCTGTGTCCACACTGTTAATGCACCTATGCTGTCTCCAGCTTTAGGGGGTGGCAACAAGCCTACGTTAGTTAGCCCATAATTTTTACAAGCATCATAAACAAAGGGGGCTGGAGAGATCCTCAGCTGTTAACAGAGCAGAGAACCCAAGTTCAATTCTCAGCAATCATGTGGTAGTTAACAACCATGTGTGACTCCAGTTCCAAGGGACCCGAAAATCTGCTTTTCACGCGCTTCTGTCCATGTGGTGCACATACATACACTTAAGTGCGTGCACACACATACAAATAAAATAAATGAACTTTTTAAAAGATCCAATAGATGGTTTTTTTTTTTTTTTTTTTTTTTTTTTTTTACTTTCATATGTGTGAGCATGTATGTTTCCACATTTGCAGTCACACATTTGGGTTAGTGTGCATGTGCAATCCAGAAATTGATGTCTGGAATCATCTGTGATCACTCTTAGACATTATTCATTGAAGCAGGGTCTCAATCAAACCCAGAGCTCTCTAAAACTATTCTGGCTAGCCAACCTGCTGTGGATCTCATCTCTGCCTTACAGGTGGACCACCGCACACTCCTTGCATTTATATGGGTTCTGAGGACCTCATCCGTGTCGTGAGAGAAATTTCCTTGTACATTTCATTTTGTTTAAGTAGAGGCATTCTATAAAGCTTGCCATAATTTTTTTGGGGGGGGCAGTCATATGATTTCCTGGCTAGAGTTGGATCACAATTAGGTGGAGTTAGAGATGACAGGAACAAAGAAAGGGCAAATCCAAGGCTCAAACACCATGGTCCAGGTGGTAGTGTGTCTTCACTTCTTCTTTAAATGTGTACTGTGGGTTGAGGAGATGGCTCAGTCAGTGAGGTGCCTCTTGTTCAAGTAGGAGGACCTGGGTGCTAATCTTTGAAATCCATGTAAAAAGCTGGGCATAGAAGCCAGGCGGTGGTGCTGCATGCCTTTAATCCCAGCACTTGGGAGGCAGAGATAGGCAGATCTCAGTGAGTTTGAGGCCAGCCTGGTCTACAAAGCAAGTTCCAGGGCATCCAGGAATGTTACACAGAGAAACCCTGTTTTAAAAAACAAAACAAAACAAAAAGGCTGGGCATGATGATACATGCCTGTAACCCATCATGGGGGTTGTGAGTAGAGATAGGTGGATCCCTGAAGCTCACTGGCCAGCCAATTAGACACACATCTATAAGCTTTAGGTACAGTGAACCCTTGTCTCAGAAAATAAAGTAGTGATAAAGGAGAGACACCAAGTATCCACCTTGGACCTCCAAATGCACACACCACTAGACACACACAAATGTGTATTGTGTCATCAAGTTATGATGCAATTGTGGGAAACTGTCCATGTGGCTATCTACTCCAGGCTGGCCTGAACCTCTTGTCCTGCCTCTATCTTCCAAGTGCTGGAATTATAGGCAAACATCACCATGCCTTGCTGTAGATACCATCTCATCAAATATACTACCAACTTTTTGTTCCAATACCAAACTAAACCACCTACCAGACTTTAAATTTTTGTTACATAGCATACTCAGAATTATACAAAGACATGAGGAGTGGGGGATGCTGAGCAACAAAATAGGAGATATATGAGTCTTATATATAAATAATGTGGTATTCTGCACAATGGATAAATTGTTCAAAAGTTATGGGCTACCAGGATAATTATCTGAAAGTAAACAAAATTAATGTTTACATCACATATTGCCAAATGTAAGCAGTGATCTATGTGTTAAGTTTGTACCCCAAACAAAACTTAATGTATTAGAAAATGGAAGTAGAGCTGATGTCTGTTTCCAAAAGTTAATTTCACAAGTCTAGCTGGTCATGGTGGCTCACATCTGTACTCTCACACTTGGAAGATTAAGATAGAAGGATCACAATGAGTTCAAGGCCTGTCAGGGCTACAATGCAACACCTGTATCACAAAACAAACAATAAAACAGGCCTCTCTATGGATCAAGATGTAATTCTCAGCTTCTTCAGTACCATGTCTGCCTGCATGCTGCTATGCTTCCTGCTATGATGATAATGGACTAAACCTCTGAAACTGGAAGCAAGGCCCCAATGAAATGCTTCCTCTTAAAACAGTTGCCTTGGGCTGGAGAGATGGCTCAGAGGTTAAGAGCACTGGTAGCTCTTCCAGAGGTCCTGAGTTCACTTCCCAGCAACCACATGTCGATTCTCACAACCATCTGTAATGAGATCTGGTGCCCTCTTCTGGCATATAGGAATATATGCAGGCAGAACAACAAATCTCAAAAAACCACAAAAACAAACAACCCACAAAAAACCCCCAACAAACAAACAAACAAACAAACAAACAAACAAACAAGGCCTCAATTGGACAAGTGCCTGCCTGACCATCATCAGGCTCTGAGTTTGATTCCCAGAACCATATGAACCAGCTATGGTGGTGGATGGCTGTTGGTAAAGTTCCTGATGCACATTCATGATGACTCGGGTTCCATCCCCACAATCCATGCACAAAATATATCCATGGGCACTTGTAATCTCAGCAATGGGGAGCTGGAGACATGGCTCCCGAGACATGCTGGGCCAGCCTAGTTTACTTGATAAACTCCAGGCCTGTTAGTGACACCGTCTTAGCAAACAAGGGAAACATTATCTGAAGGATGACACCTGAAGTTGTCCTTGGGCATCCACACACATGTGCACACCCATACACACAGGAAAATAACTTTACAGGCCAATGACAGGAGAGCTGAAGGAAGCATATACATTTGTTTCAAGTCATTTTCAATTTTCAGATTATTTACATATGAAGTTACAGATAATAAATCTCTCTATTAACACATCAAAATAAATGATTTACCTAAAGTCCACTTCTGAATTATAACTCCTACAAAGTGTAATGTTACACCAGGTAGACTGTCTTGTTGTTACTAGCAGAATATTCATAAGTCAACTGGCTTATAAACAAATAATCTCTTAGAAACACACACACACACTACAGACATGGAGTGGCTACAGGTCATGCTAGTTTAGTGGCTCTGCAACATCATTTAGGTCCCAGGTTATTATACTTTCTGTAACAGCCATGATTACACTGTACCCATTGTTGGGAGTCATTATCAGGTACCACATCCAGACATGGTTGATGGTCACCAAGGTTTGGTTTCTTTGAGGAAACCCTTTCAGGAAACGATTTCTGATAACCCCTCTAATTCTTTAGACTTGGGTCCAAGGCTACAAGGAAGGATTATCACTACCAATAAAACTTATCAGGAGCGATAGCCCATCTTTCAAAGAGGAATGAATACTCAGACTACAAGCAAAGAGCAAGGAGGGAGTGACAGAAGGCCATGGATGATGTCTGCCACAAGCCTTATTTGTGTGTTCTCACCTCCTAGTGATGGTAGAGCAGAGAACGTTCACAACAGCAGCACATAGACAATGCTACCCAGCCCTTGTGCTCTACATACCCCTAAGCATCTACAAAAAAAAAAAAAAAAGAAAAAAAAGAAAAGTGAACAAACAGCAGATAGAAATGAGAATATTCTAAGAATAGTTCTTAGTTGTACACAGTAAGTGCTAAAGGTATTTCTCACTCTTGGGAGACTTCTGGCTTAATTAAAAATGACCTATTCAGAGTTTCCTACTTTACAGATACATTTCTTTCTTCTTTGCTAGTTGAAACAACAAAAAATTGGCTTCTTACAGATGATATAATCCTGTAACAATGACCAAATGCATTTTAAAATCCAAGGAACAAGAAAAAAGCATAGTTCATAACTTTCAAATACTACTTCAGTAACAGTGCATATTAAAAAAATAACACGATGGTGAACTTAGTTAAAATGGTAATCTTATTATGTCTCAAACAAGGATACAATGCTTTTCCAAGCTTGATTAAAACTGAACATGATTTCTGTGATCGTTACTAAACTAGGAACAAGAAACCCCAAGTTCTGTGTTCCTTGGGAACTGTTTACTAGTTTAACGCAGCAAACTTGGCTAACTAGACTGACAATTTTATATCCTGTAGTTATAGAGTATACTTATTTCTAGCAGATTATCTTCTTTTAATTTTTACAAAATCTCCTTTAGTATCAGCAGTTTCCAAAGGAGTGCACGTCCCACATTCTTTAAGTTGAGTCAATTCCCTGATAAGCAGCTTGAAGTCATGTTGAAAATTATTTATACATTCTTACTCCTGCGTAGTCTGCTATGTGGTCTTTTCACAATTGTGGTTTCTGACCTGTGAATTTCCAGATGAATCTACTTCCCATTGACTTGTTCTGCTCATTTGTATGGGTTCTCTGATAAAGGATCCTTTGGTATGTGGAGTGTGGTTCTAGGAGCACTGAACATCAAAGTCTGCAGTTCGTTAAGTCCCTATGTAAAATGCTGTATTTTACACAATCCTCCCATGTACTTTAACTCGTCTCTTGGTTATCTATAATGCTTAATACCATATAATTCAATAGAAAGTTGTTATATTGTACTTAGGGAATAACAAGAAAAAAATCTGTATATATTCAGTACAGATAAAACCTTTTTCCTAAGTAGTTCTGGTTGGTTGATTCCTCAGATATGGAACCTATGGGTGCTGAGGGCCAATTGTACAACTGGGCTACACTCTGGACAGGAGTTTCTAGTTCACTGAGGTGGTCACTTGAAGTCTGACTTTAAAGGAGCCTTCCCACATCAACTACATTCCCATTCCCTCTTCTATGAATTCTTTGATGGCTATTGAATGCTGACTTGTGGTAGAACTTCTTCCCACATTCAGTACATTCATAGGGCTTCTCTCCTGAGTGGGTTCTGTAATGCACAGTGAGGTATGACATCCGAGAGAAGGCTTTCCCGCATTCATTACATTCAAAGGGCTTTTCTCCTGAATGAATCCTATGATGTATAGTGAGATATGACATCTGAGAAAAGCATTTTCCACATTCATAACATTCATAGGCTTTTTCTCCTGTATGTGTTCTCTGATGTCTGTTAAGTGCTGAATTCTGGCAGAAGGTTTTTCCACACTCACTACATTCATAGGGTTTCTCTCCTGAATGAATTCTATGATGAATAGTGAGGTATGACATCTGAGAGAAGAACTTTCCACATATGTAACATTCATAGGGCTTCTCCCCTCTATGAATTCTCCGGTGCCTACAAAGGGCTGAATTTTGGTAGAAGGTTTTCCCACATTCACTACATTCATAGGGTTTCACTCCTGAATGAGTTCTGTGATGGACAGTGAGGTATGACAGCTGTGAGAATAATTTCCCGCACTCATTACATTCATAAGGTTTCTCTCCTGTGTGCACTCTCTGATGTCTCATGAGGGCTGAGTTCAGATAGAAGGTCTTCCCACATTCTGTACACTCATAGGGTTTCTCTCCTGAGTGTGTTCTGTAGTGAACAGTCAGGTATGACAGCCTAGAGAAGAACTTCCCACACTCATTGCATTCATAGGGCTTCTCTCCTGTGTGTGTCCTCATGTGGGTTGTGAGAGTAGACTTGCGGCAGAAGCATTTCCCACATTCACTGCATTTGTAGAGTTTCACACCTGTGTGGATTTTCTGGTGATCATTAAGTGCTGACTTCTGAGAGAAAGTCTTTCCACAGTCATGGCAAACATAGGGCCTCTCTCCTGAATGTGTCCTCTGGTGCTGTGTGAGGTGTGTCTTCTGGCAAAAGGATTTCCCACAGTAGCTACATTCATAGGGCTTTTCTCCTGAGTGAGTTCTCTGGTGCTGAATGAGGTGTAACTTCTGGTAGAAGTTTTTCCCACATTCATTACATTCATAGGGCTTTTCCCCTGTGTGGGTTCTCTGATGTACAGTGAGGGTTCCCTTCTGGCAGAAGGATTTCCCACACTGATTACACTTAAAAGGTTTCTCTCCTGTGTGAGTTCTCTGATGTATAATGAATTTGGACTTTTTACAGAAGGACTTCCCACATTCATGGCACTCGAAGGGTTTCATTTCCATGGGAGAACTCTGGTGGACACTGAGGTCTGACATCTGAAGAAAAGTTATTTCAGACTCATTCCAATCATAGGGCTTCTCTTCCATGTGATTAAAAAAAACCGTGTTCTTTGGGAAGGATTTCTGGCACTCAACATATTCAAAGGGCTTCTCTAAAATATGAATTTTCTGATAAATATTTTCTTCACTTAGAGCGTAATCATCTTCATTCTGACTAAAATTGTAAGAATCATCTCGATGTGTTTTCTCAAGCTTAATGTGGAGGAGTGATTTCCCACATCCAGCACACACATTGGGCTTCATTTTTGCATAGCTTCCATCGCTACTAATGAATTCAGAGATGCACATCAAGCTCTTTTCACAGGACTCACACTGAGGTATGACTTTTCTTGGAGGGACAAGTGTTGTTTCTACATTAATGGCTGTACTAGCCATGTCACCTGTCTTTTCAACAGTGCTTTTGTAGTTGCACACAGTTGACCACGACTGTTTCTCTTCATCTCCCTGGACTTTCTCCATCAGGTCATCCTCTTGCCAGATTTCATCTAAAGAAAGGGAAGATGAACCCATGTTTGTACATTTTCTTTCATAACACATGGTCTGACACTGATACACAGCCTCTCATTTTGAGTGTAGCATCAAATCCTGATAGTTTATTCTTTTGGAATAACATAGATCTCCACTTGCAGGGAAGGAAAGTAAACCGATAAAACATAGCCCCTGAGGATCTGGGTTACTTTGTAATATTTTGTTCACAGAGCAGTGACTGGTAAAATAAAAGGGATGCTGGATGAAAGGAGTCACAGCAAAGAGGGAGAGCCTTCAGGACAGTTAGGAGCACTGCTGCACGAGAGAGAGCAAGATACATAGAAACAAGAACTCAAGTCTGGGGACTGACAAGCACTTCGCTCCACATCACTTCACATGGGTGTGGTGGGGGGCGTGGTGGGGAGACAGCAGTCAGACTCTAAGGCATTGCTGACTACATCGACCTCTTGTGCCACTTTTTTTCTCCGCTTTGTATCCTTCCATACTATTTGGTTTTTTGCATTCCACACAGCAGTGTCATGTGAGTTTTACACCTACATTCTTCTCATGTTTAGAACCTGAGACCCAGACTTCTCCTCTAAGCTTCACTTAGAAGGTGAGTTCTGGAACACCAATGTGAACAGGAAGGATCAAAGGGCACAGAAAAAGATGTCATCCTCTAAAAGCTTTGATTTTTTTAAAGAAGGACCCTGCCAATGCTGAAGTTCGAGACTTAACTCACTTTGGCCATGAAATGTACTACTGTTCCTAGCTGGGCCTGTATTACATGAACTGATGTGGTAACCCAGGGAAAGCTGTTTAACGACCTCTATGGTCACTATCCCCATTAGCAGGAAATGATGGGCTTTACCTCACACAGTGGTTGTGGGGCTATAGGAGTCCAAGTGCTCAGAACAGTGTGTGGCACAAAACACAAATTCAAGATGACTTGGGCAATTAACTTTTCCCACTTTCAACCTACCAGTAATTTCTTTAGCCCCCTATGTTGGTTTGAATGAGTTGTCCCCTAAAAGTCTTGAGCATTTAAATACTTGGTCCCCAGTTGGTGACTGTTTGGGAATTGAGATTAGGAGGTGTGACCTTCCTGAAGGAAGTATGGCACTAGAGGCTTTCACGTTTCAAAGGCCTCTTGCTGTTCTGAGTTCTCTTACGAGATGTGAGCTCTCACCTGCTGCTCCTGCTTGCCTGTTGCCATGTTCCTGATGTGACACGGATGGACCACTATCATACTGGAACCATAAGCCCCCAAATAAACTTTCTTCTGTAAGTGGCCTTGGTCATGGTGTTTTACCACAGCAACAGAAAAGAACCAACGGAACCTGCTGCGGTTTCTGAATTCTGAATGTGAGTGAGTTTTACTCAGTGTGCAAACCTTAGGAATCATGTCCCTCAGCATGCTCATCCAATGGTGATTTTTGTTTTCACTTATCTTAGAAATTATGGGATGGGCTTATTTCACTTGATGCCATGCATATTATCACATCACACAATATTATTTTTTATTTATTTATTTTTTTTCGAGACAGGGTTTCTCTGTGTAGATTTGCGCCTTTCCTGGAACTCACTTTGTAGACCAGGCTGGCCTTGAACTCACAGAGATCTACCTGGCTCTGCCTCCCGAGTGCTGGGATTACAGGTGTGCGCCACCACTGCCTGGCTCATTCTTCTTATTCTCCCAGAATCCACCAGTGTCAAAAATCAACACTTTTCCACCTGGACTCAATAACAACTCAAAGCCAGGATGAGTCACAACTGAAAACATTCTGTCCCAGGAAAATAAACTATTAACTGAACAAAGTGGGTCATGCGATACAGATCACAATGCTATGGCCTTATGCAAGGATTTCTGGGATATCCAACAAATTCATGGCATATTGGCACCCACAAGTCTCTATTTCTACTGCTTTCCTGCTTGACCTCTTGCTTACTTCTACCGTGGAGAGAAGAGTGATACCGCGGTGATGCTAAGAGTCGGGAAGGGAAAACTCTCAGGGGTGGAAACTTGCACTCAGACTTAAAAACCTTACTACATGGGGAAGCACAGCCTGTCCTAAGGAAATGTAAAGCTGCAAAGATAAAAAACCCCATGATGTGAAGACGCTAAGACCATGCACCAAATGCAGTTAGTGAGGGTTCAGAACAGTCTTGCAGGGAGTACAGAGCCATAGCTGTGTTAAACCTCTGGAGAAAAGGAACTCAAACAGGTTTACTTTGTAAAGGATCAACTGGATACTTCAGATGAAGTCTTTCCAAGGCAATCAGGATTAATAGCAGCCCAGGCACATTTCATGCTTACATTAAAACTGTCTAGAAGGTAAAGTAAGATATTTCCTAAGGGAAAAACACCCAGTCACTCTGGAGACCAGTACCACCTGATGAGTAGATATTCTTAGAGCCTCTCTGAGGGTCAGAGTTCAACTGAGTAATTAGGGGAGATAGGAACAGTGCATAGCAACTATAAGAGGGAAGAGTTCATGATCAATTTTCATACACAGCAAGAACGAGAGAAACACACACTGTTACCAGAGAAAATACAGCACAGTTGCCATGCCAGTGTGAGTCTGCAGAGAAACACACAGGCAAATAACAGCCTCAGATTTGAGAATTCATGAGCCAGGGACACAGGCAGAACAAAACCCTTCCTAGAGACCTAAGGTGGAAAGACCAATCAATCCAATGTCATATATGTCCACAATACAACAGAATATCATTCCCAACATAATTTGGAATAAAAGAACTAGTATGAGGCTAAGAGAAAAACAAGTATTTTGGAAGATAGATAGAGTCCCAAGTCTGCATCTAAACACCATAGAGCTGGGTTTCCAGAGAACAAGATGACATGCCCATAGAGGCAAGGAGAGGCCAGGATCAAATGTTTTAGGACATAAATTTTGTAAACTGACCTCAAAGACAATAAAGAGGTGGGAGGTAAAATGGCTCACTGGGTAAAGAAGCTTGCTGAAAAAAACCTAGCAATCTCTAGAACCCACATGAAGGAAAGACTGACTCTACAAAGTTGTCCAATGACCTCAGAAGCATGAATTAGAGGGGCTGGAGAGATGGCTTATCAGTTAAGAGCATTGGTTGCTCTTCCAGAGAACCTGGGTTAGATTCCTGCACCCAGATAGCTCTTCAGAGTCACCTGCAACTCTAGTTGAGGACAGCAACCCCACTCCTGTCCTCCACAGGCACTGCATGCACATGGCATGCAGATACACATGCAGGCAAAAAACACATATAAGATAAAGGTTAAAAAAAAAAAAAAAAAAACCTAAAAACCTGTGGCTGGGTGGTGGTGGCACACACCTTTAATCCCAGCACTCGGGAAGCAGTGGCAAGTGGATCTCTGTGAGTTCGAGGCCAGCCTGGTCTACAGAGCGAGATCCAGGACAGACACCAAAACTACACACAGAAACCCTGTCTCAACCCCCATCCCCCCAAAAAAAGCCTGTGATGGCTAACATTGTCAATCATCTAGAAGTCAAGCCTCTAGGTAACCATGTGGGGATCATCATGATGAGGTTGGAGTACCTGATAGCCACTGTTTGGAGTACCAGCCCTGGGTTAGGATTCTGGACTGAATACAAATGAGAAAGGAAGCTGTGCATCAGCAAGTGCCACTCTGCCTGACTGTGGATGTAGTGTGAGCAGCTGCCTCAAAGTCCTGCTGCTGTGACTTCCAAACTATGATGGGCTGTGCACATCCTGGAGCTGTGAGTGAAAAAAGACCTTTTCTCCTTAAGTTCCTTTGGTGAGGGTTTATCACAGCCACAGGAGAATGACTAATACAGAGCTCAAAGCATTTCACAGTCAGATAGAATGAAAACAAAACCAAGAGGGGTTAACAACCTAAGAGCTGAAGAAGGTTGTTAATTGACAATACACTTATGAGCACATAATACAAGAAAAATATGATAATGGGTGACTCAAAATGGAATATGCAAGGTTTAGAGGAAAAAGGAACTGACTTCATCTGTGTAGTCCTGACTGTCCTGAAAATTGCTCTGTAGACCAGGCTGGCCTAGAACTCACAGAGATCCACCTGCCTCTGCCTCCTGGGTGCTGGGATTAAAGGTGTACACCCCTCACAGCCAGCTAGGAATTTCTGATTCTGGATATTGGTAACCAGGGGGAAAGTCTCTAATACTATATATTTTCATGCAGAAGGAAGAAACCTGTAGGAGTGACTAACTACCTTCAGTACCTTCTAAAGCTTGGGATGATCAGAATGTCTCTGGGAGAAACCCCCCCAGTTACCATCATCTGCCTCTCTGCCTCCACTAACACACCTGGACAGCTCTGAGATGAGAATGCTTCTTCTCCTACCCATGGCTCGTCTCCTTGTTCCAACTTGATGATAACATCCGGTTTGATAATGTGATACCCTGTTAATGAGAAATGAAAATCAACTTGAGCCTGCCTGCATGCCTTCAGGGTTCCTATCATGAGGGGCAAGTGCCATTGTACCAACTGTGTAGCACAAGAGCCCTAGTGCTTTATTTTCAAAGAAAGGCCAATCAGAACAAACCATTCACAATCATCCCACAGAATTCAAAATCAAAGTCATCAACTCTTTAGTGACTTTACAGGCATCCCCAGCAGCTCAGACAGCAACTGGTCCTCACCCACAGAGATGAGGTTGCTGTAGTTCTCCAGCATCACATCCCTGTATGTTGTCTTCTCCTCAGAGCCCAGCTGCTGCCACTCCTCCTGGGTGAAGGCCACAGCCACATCCTTGAATGACAGTGGGCCCTGCAACAATATGGTCAGAATTCGATTACAAGGAACAGGCATCTGAAGACAAGCTCTTCCCAAGCTCACTGGTGCTGTTAACCACAAACACTGTATATTTTATTTTATATTACAGACTGTGAAAGGAAAGCATGCCTATCAAAAATATACTGCCTCAGGGCTAGAGAAATGGCTCAGTGGTTAAAGCACTTGGAGTACAAGTGTGGGTAGCTGAGTTAGGATTTCCAGAAACCCATGTAAATGCCAGGCAGGCATGGCAGCCCCTCTGTAGTTCCAATCTTGGAAGTCAAGACAGGGCTCTCCAGAGGAAGCTGGCTAGCAAGGCTAGCCATACTGGAGAATTTTGGGTTTGACTAAGAGATCCTTCCTCTATCAATAAAGTAGAAGGGTGAATGATGGATCCCAACATCAACCCTGGGCCCCCACATGCACTCATACACAAGCAAGACTGTGCATATACACAAATACACATAGTACACACATATGAAAAGTAGAAAGAAAAAAAACCCCATCTGCCTTGGGACTCATTTATTCACATTAAGAAAGCACTGGGCTGTTGGGGACACAAAAACATCCGAAACAGTTCCCACCGCCGAGGAGCTCAGACCCGTGGGACACCTATGCAATCCTAGGTGCACCCTACTCTTTGGAACACTCTCCATCTTGTCTCCAGTACATGAACAATGTTGGTCCCCCCACCCTTTCCTTGCCTGACTCTTTTCTCATGTCCTCTGCTAGTTCTTCCTGGAGCAGTGACTGCTTTGATGGAGATCCTGCCTGAATTCATGGATAGTTTAACTGCTCTCCATGTATAAACACTACACAAATTATTATCACAAGTCCAAGTCTCTTTCCTACACTCTTAGACACATATGCCCCAGATTCTTCAACACAGTATTCTCCATTGCAGAGTCTCTCAATCAAGCCCAGAACTTGGTGACATGGCTAGTCTTCGTAGGATCCCCCTGTCTCTTCCTTCTAAGGCTGTCATTACAGGCAGGCTGTCATACCCATTTGGTATTTTTATGGGTTCTGGGAAATCTGAACTCCAGTCCACAACTTAAGGGACAAGTGCTTTAACTACAGAGCTATGTCCTCAAACTTCCTTTTAGTGTTTAACTTTTTTTTTTGTTGTTGTTTTTTTTTTCGAGACAGGGTTTCTCTGTGTAGTATTGATGCCTATCCTGGATCTCACTCTGTAGACCAGGCTGGCCTCAAACTCACAAGAGATCTGCCTGGCTCAGCCTCCTGAGTGTTGGGTTAAAGGCGTGCGCCACCACCGCCTGGTTAGTGTTTAGCTTTTGAATAAACTGTTTCATTCACAAACACATCAACACTACAACTGCTTCCTGCCATAGCATCACCTCTACCTGTGACATTAGTGGGTATTATGGGCTCTATGGGCTTAGCACAGTGAAGTAGATTTCAGTGGTGTTTAAGTTACTGTTGGTTTCTATTGACTATATAAGAATATATTATTATAAATATACATTAACCATACAACAAAGATGCTTCAAGCCAGTGACCTGTAAGCTAGTTTTCAGGAGAGGAGGAAAGATGTGAAATTATTGCTTTGGGAAAGAAATGGAAATGACAGAACATCTTAAAAATAAATACAAAAGGGCTAGCAAGATGGCTCAGCAGGTGAAGGTACTTGCCACCAAATCTGGCAACTTGAGTTTAGTCCCCGTGACCTGACTCCTGAAAGTTGTCCTTTAACCTCCACACATGGCATGTACACACGTACAAAATAATTAAACAAAACAAGAACAAAAAAGACAACAAAAATACCACCAACCCAAACAGTAAGATGTGAGCCGACAGAACCTCTCTTATATTAAAAGCACCTAGGGGCCAGCTCTTTACTGAGAACACAGTCAGGATAAATTTACTATGCTATTCATACCTCCGTAGATATTCCCAATCTGTGTGTTTCTATTTGAGACTCTCCCACTAAGGGCACCTCAGTGAGCTCCTGGGAAGAAATATGCTATTTAGAGAATGCCAGTATCCAGAAGAGTACACTGGCATTTGCCAGTGAATAATGACTCCTAATTAATAAGTAACTCTAGTCAAAGGGAAGAAAGATTATTTGAGGGTCTGTCACTTAACTTCTTGGGATACTGAAAGTCATCAGCAGAGCCAGGGATGGTGGCTTATGCCTTTAACTTTCAGCTGAAGAGGGGGAATCAAGAGCTCAGGGGTAGCCTGAGTGATATACCAAAACCCCCTTTCGACCAACCAATGATGCAAAAACAAAGAAATTAAAGCAAACAAAGAAAACTATTCAGACTGTGAAAGAAAACTGAATGTGGTGATGGGAAATGGATCATTCTGAATGAACTGCATCCTTCTAGGTTGACCACTGAAAGGAGAGAAGACACAACGATGGGCCGCAAAGACTGAGTTATTTGAGGCAACAGTCTGCTGGGTGTTGATATGAGACCATATGATGCTGTAGGGACAGAGTCCACAGAGATGCTCAGCAGGCAACTGGATGATCCACAGGTGAACCAGAGCTACTGGCTAACGCCAAGACAGTAAGATCAGGGCAGGGTTAAGAAGAGCCATGTGAAGGCAGAAGAAATTCTAAATCCAGGAAGAGGGCAGCAAGACAGAAACTGACAGAGACTGGAGACAGGAGGTGCATGCATGTGTGCGTGCATGTGTTAGAATACCGTAGAGAGCAAAAAGGCCTTCTGCACACAGATAAGCACTGGAGAAGCCAGGGTAGTTAAACATAGAGTTTACCTCTTCAATGGAATGAGGTGTGTAGCTACTCTTCCTGGAGTGCTAACGATGTTGTTTTACAACCTGGTGATCCTTTGCTGTCTGATGAGACAGGTTCTGCTGGTACTCTCCCAGAATATACATTTTTACTTGTCCAAGACCTTTTCCTCTAAATCTTGAGCATTATAAACTCCACTCTTATAAGTGATATAACTTATGTTTGACAACAGTCTAAGTGACTTCTATGCTATCTTAGGGCCAGGCCAGTCCTGATACCCACAGGTGTTATGTTTACCTCAGTCAAGCTCCCTAGACCCTAAATCTTGGGCACTATCTCTGAGTTAACAGTACCCATTCTTGTGAAAGAGACCAGATGTACTTTATAAGGAATCTTAATGTAAACATGTCTTAAATTGTTGTGCACTTGGGACTAAATTATTATCTTTTTTCCAAAAATTTCTTCAATACTTTTCCCCTCAAAAAATTGTGCTGTGCTTAAATATGGCTAAAGTAAAATGATACGGGCCAGACTCTAGAAGTCCTGGTCCAGTGCCTGCTACAATAAAATCAGGCTGAGCCGAGTTTTGTTCTTGTCTCTTCATGGACTGCTTTTCCCCTGCCTGCTATAAAGCCTACAGGGGAATTACCACGGAATACCACTGCAGAGTTGGGATTGTAGATCAGTTCAAGGGTACCATCCACCATGGAGAATAACCCAAGGCAGCAGGAGCTTGAAGCAGTCACATCAAATCCACAAGCGGGAAACAGAGAGTGAGAAAGGCATGCTTGCTGGCGCTAGTCATCCCCTCCATTTTATGCAGCCCAGGATGCCCAGGGAACGGTCTTGCCCATGATAAAATGAGCTCCCCACATCAATAAATGTAATCAAGACACACACCCACCCACCACACACACACACACACACACACACACACACACACACACACACGGCATTCCCAGGGGCCATCTCCCACATGTCTCTAAATCCAGTCAAGGTGACAACTACCCCACCATAAGGACTTCTTTAAAGACCATGCTGCCTTAGATATGAGCACAATACAAAGCTTACTACCGTCCACTACTGTTTTGTCTGATCCTTTTATCTATTCCTATTTTATCTATTTTTCCCTTTTAAAGTCTGAACTGTTCTTTGCCTCTTCGAGTGCAGCAGATCAAATTAGACAATAGAGATGTGAACAGAAATAAAACAAAACTTACCACGGATGTATTCATCTTCTTCTGCTGAAGAAGTACTAGAGTCGGGTCTGGGGAAGGAAAAACAAAGCCATTATGAGTAGTATGGCAAAGGGGAATCTCCCAAACAAAAACCTACCAGAACATTCCAAGAAAGAAACCTATGGGTGATGGTCCCATTGGTTTTCAGAAAGGACTGGAGAATTGTAACCATGCACGGGGAAAGAATGAGTGCCACTATCAAGGTGAACTAACACGAAATGCTAGTTCAACAATTTACATTGTTTAACAGGGATACAAAAGATTACTCACAGGCTGCTCTGAAAACAACACAGTTAATCTGGTGGGGGCTGTATTTGTATAAAATTAAGTAATATTGTGAGTACAACTTTAATACTGCAGAAGGAACGCCAGCCTGGTAGCACTCCTACTAAAAAACCTCAGGGTGACCTCGGTTAAGTCACCACCACTAATAAACAGAGGGAAAAACAAACTTTCCCTCAACTAGACCATACGATGCTGCAGGGACAGTCTCGGAGGAACCAAGCAGACAGAGCAAGGGTGCCCATGGGCGCCGAGTGAGGCTGGAGTGTGGACAGCACCTTCGCAGCTCAGGTCGCTAACCCTTTCTATGCCGGATGCGCCTCGTCCTTGGACAATCAACGCTGCCCAAAGTGGTGCAGCCACCCTGCTCTCAGCCGGACCACTGGGGCCATCCGGAATCCCGCACGTTAAGGAAAGACGAGAGCAGAGGCTTTGCGCACGCGCTGATCGCCCCGCCTCCCCTCCCCCCGCCCCCGTACCTCCAACAAGCAATTAGCCAGACCCAGCCTCCTTCCCAAGGCCCTGATCTGCATCCTCAGGCCTCACCTAGGAGGCCGCGCCGGGCCTAGGTCTTGACGCCCCTGTCAGCCCGGCCCTCGGCCTCCCCGGCCTGCACAGCCGTGCCCGCCTGCTGCGGACCGGCACGCTCCAGCCTCGGTCCCTCAGGCTCCGCTACTCCAGTTCGCACAGGAAGAAGCTGCGGGAGCGAGGACAGAAACGCAGACCATAGGAAGCCAGGGCGATACAGCGGTCGTGCGCATGCGCGAGCTCGCATGCAGGCCGAGGTGCGCACGCGCAGCAGTGTCCCCGAAATGGCCTAGTCCCAGTGATCTCCCTCACTCCCAGAAGTCTAGGCGCCCCTGATTCTAGGGACCGTCACACAAGTCTCTTCCTCGTCTCAGCAAGCTGACCTTGCGGTTACTATCGCATTTGTCCTCAACTCCCTCCAAGCCTCCAGAAATGGCCTGAGGGGTTGTATCATCAAGGCACCACGCCCACTCCTGGCCTGAGGCTCTTTTTTTTTTTTTTCTTTTTGGTTTTTTGAGACAGGGTTTTCCCTGTGTAGATTTGTGCCTTTCCTGCAACTCACTTGGTAGCCCAGGCTGGCCTCGAACTCACAGATATCCACCTGCCTCTCCCTCCCAAGTGCTGGGATTACAGGTGTGCGCCACCACCGCCCGGACTCCGAGGCTCTTAAGTATAAGGCATAGTCTGACAGATAACTGTAAGTCGTGCTGTGTTAACCGAAGTATTAGAAGTTTCCATAAAACACCAGTACAAGAAATGTCTAGCAATTCTTTCCAAAGAAGGGAGAGAAGACAAAAATAGTGGCTTTTCTGGATCACACAACGAATTCATAAAAATTCTAAAGCAACCAGAACTTATACACAGCAAGGAGAAACAGGTGCCTGTAATAGAACTTCTCAAACTCGATGTTTGAAGTCAGGCGACAATGATAATGTTCAAACATGATACCATGTGGTTAATGATTTCTCCAAGTCCACCCACCCTTCCAAATGAAACAGTGTTCTTGTCCTAACGGTTTCCAAAACTGATGGAGACTGAACAAAAGCCGCCAATGTAAAAATTCTTTACACAATTGCAGAAAATAAGTTTCATCATGAACGAAGCACTCCAGCCAACCTGTGGTGTCCATCACAGGTGAACCACTGTCCCATGAAGAGTAGGCAGGAGCCAGAATCATCACTAATAATCCCCTCAGACACTGCAGGGTCCACGTGGTCTCAGGAGAAAGGGTGACTCCTCCTCCTTGGAAGGACTGCTCTTCAAGACTGGCTGCACCTTCTCCCAGGTTCATCACCTGGTAACTGAGGTGTCCATCTGAGCTGGTCCTTATCTCACGAAGCAAAATCTCCCACATGCCTATGACAAACAGGTAGTTACATCACTGAATGAGGGCCCCAGACTAAACTCCTCAGGTGACAGGGAGATGGGAACCCTCTCTTTACATCGCACAGAGGGGGACTTGGGACTTTCAGAAAAGGAATTCCTTGCTTGCAACGAGAACATTTCAAGCCTATATAATTTTGTAGTAAGTTAAGATTTCAAGGGGGCTGGAGAGATGGCTCAGTGGTTAAGAGCACTGACTGCTCTCCCAGAGGACCTGAGTTCAATTCCCAGCACCCACATGGCAGCTCACACCTGTCTGTAACTTCAGTTCCAGGGGACCTGATACTCTCACACAGACATACATACAAGGAAAAACACTGATGCACATAAAATAAAAAATAATAATAAAAAAGATTTAGAAGTTTACAGACAGACAGAACAAGGGTCACCCATCAGCAGGCTGAGACCCTTGTCCTCTGCTCAGGTAGGAATTGGGTAAGCAATGAGAAGCTCAACCAGTGCCAGCATCCCAGGCTCTTGTGTGCCTGCCCATGGTCTACTGGCTGGACCAGCAGGTCTAGGGGCTTTTGGCTCCAAGTCCTGACCTAGAGGTCTATTGTGTCCAGCTTTAGAAACTAGAGACTTAATGTCCTGGCCTTTAACCCACTGGTGGCCCTGGCACTCGGCAGATGTTGTAATATATGAACTCCAGCAGCAGCATCAGGTAGCAACTGTACCTGCCTACTGATCCTGAATAGACTCAGGTGTTGTGACTCGGTACAACAGCCATGAGTGTTACAGCTATTGAGTCCAAGGTATACCCTTAGCCATTAATGCTTGGCAGCTCCCTGGTTCACTGACAACAACTGAGAGCTCGCTGTTTCTTGTCTGCACCTCCTCATTGCCTTCCATCCTATTCAGCCTCAGCTCCCCCAGGCTCTTGCTGTCTTTACTCCCGTCATCCCTTGTAGTCAATGCTTGCCTTTCACTGCCATTTTCAAATAATCTCTTCATCATATCACCTGATGAGAAGGATTCAAAGTAGGCAAAGACCACTGGAGAGAAGACTTTTATTGAGCCTGATGTTGCAGAATGGGTCAAAATGGCTGCTTCAGTTCACGGGGGCTTATGATTGCAAAAGGATTCTTAGAAAGCTGGGTATGCTGGCACATTGGAGAGGATGAACAAGAGGATTGTGAGTCTGAGGCCAGTTTGGGCAATATAATGAAATCCTGGAGGGGGGGAGGTGGGAAAAACAGGGAGAAAGAGGGAGAGAGAGAAGGAGGGAGGGAGAGAAGGAGAGAAGAAAGAAGACAGAAGCTGTTTGAGACAGTGGTGCCCAGGATAGCGGCTTTTGGAAGTAGAAATGTGTTTCAACAGCCAATGTCTGTGAATGCTGTGCAGCTTCCTTCAAGGGGCTGTGGCGCATTCAAAGCAGCAGAGCTTCTAAGAAGGCGTTCCTGCTGCTCTGAGGGAGCCCACCAAACTGATTGGCTAATAGTATTCTGCTTGGCATACTCAGGAAGAGGCTAGCAGCTGCCAGTTAGGGAAGCAAATACTTAGCTTATCTAAAGAAAAAAAACATTAAGATGGGTGCTTATAATAAAGCTTTATTGTTAATATTAATAGTCATTCAATACTATTTAATAATGTTCTATATTCAGTCTATACTCAGCTAAATACCCTTGGGAGAGTTGATCATTCTATTTGCTCCAAAAGTATTTCGTGTGTGTGTGTGTGTGTGTGTGTGTGTGTGTGTGTGTGTGTGTGTGTATGTGTGTGTGTCTGTATTTGTGTTTGTGTGTTTTCGTGATCATGTGCATACCCTTGAACTTGGAGCTCACCAATTTGGTTAAGAAAGTTGGACAGTGAATTCCAGGAATCTGCCCATCTCTGCCTCTCACCACTGGGTACATACTGCACCCAGCTCTTACATGGGTGCTGAGGATCCAAACTTGGGTCCTCACACTTGTGCAGCTTTGCCAGCAGACTAAGCCATTTCTCCAGCTCCTTGTTTCACAAATGTTTCTATTATGAATTTTCTCACAGAAATATTGTAATAAAATGGGAAGAGGTTCTGGTGAGATGTACAGCAGGTAAAAAATTTGCTGAGCTAGCCAGACAACCTTATTTAGATCTGTAGAATCTATGTAAATGTGAGTGGAGAGAACCAACTCCACAAAGAAGTCTTTTGATTCACAACTACACACTGCGGCTTGTGTGTGCCATAATATTCACTCACCTGCATTCACACATGTACTTCATAGACAACACAAATAGTATTTTTAAGAAAAATTTATTTATTACATATACAGTGTTCTGCCTACAGGCCAGAAGAGGGCACCAGATCTCATTACGGATGGTTTTGAACCACCATGTGGTTGCTGGGAATTGAACTCAGGACCTCTGGAAGAGCATCCACTACTCTTAACCACTGAGCCATCTCTCCAGCCCCAACAAATAGTATTTTTAATAAATAAATAATTTGAAGATACACTCACAAGACTACATAAATATGCAATGTCTGCTAATCCAATGAAGGTAGCTCTATGTGTGTGTGTGTGTGTGTGTGTGTGTGTGTGTGTGTGTGTGTGTGTTAGTGGGGATTGAACCTAGGGTCTTGCACATGCTAGGCAGGCACTCGACCACTAAGCTACACCTAGCCCTTTTTCTGTTTCCTTGTTTTCTTTCTGTTTTGAGGCAGCTCACTAAGTTACACAGAACTCACTCTGGAACCCAGGTAGGCCTTGAACCTGCAATCCTGAGTGGCTGCCATGACAATCCTTCACTAGCAGATCCAACTTCTTAAGAAATTTTTAAGCAAACAGTTGGCATGGAGTGGGGCTGGAGAGGTGGCTCAGCAGTTAAGACATGTACTGCTTTTCCTGATGTTCTTCCAGAGGACTTGCATTTGGCTCCCACCACCAATGTCTGTCAGATTACTCCACCTGGAACTCCAGCTCAGGGTATCTGATGCCTGTGGTCTCTAAAGACACACAAACACATACAGGCACAGACAACCCCCTCCCCCCACTGGCCACATAATGTTTTTAGTCTTCAAAAAATTACCAGGAGGGTCAGCTAGATGCCATGCTAGACTGAAAACTTGACTTCAGTCCCAGAACCCATAGTGGAGGAATAGAACTAACTCCCAAAAGGCATCCTCTGATCTCCCGTGTGTGCCATGTACACACTCACATAAAACAACAACAATAATAAATCAAGTTAAAAAATAAAATTGCCATGGAAACCAATATAAACAAACACATCTGAAAGCCACATGGTCTTAAGGACAGGGAAAATGCAAATCTTACATACTCCCCCATATTTTCCTCTGTGTATTAGACAACCACTTAAGAAATTGTTCTGGGGCTGGAGAGATGGCTTAGTGGTTAAGAGCACTGACTACTCTTCCAGAGGTCCTGAGTTCAATTCCCAGCAACCACATGGTGGCTCACAACCACCCATAATAAAATCTGGTGCCGTCTTCTGGCCTGCAAGGACACATGTAGGCAGAACACTGTATACATAATAAATAAACAACACAAAAAAGAAAATTTTCTGTAATTGTACTTCCTATCTACCCAAAGACTCATGGATCTAGGCTATGGATAGATAATATTTGCTGTCAACCCCTCCAGTTCAGCACCTTCCCCTCACTGCTACCTACTTGGGTGGTATAATGGTGAATTTTTTTTTGAGACAGGGTTTCTCTGTAGTTCTGGCTGTCCTAGAACTCACTATGTAGACCAGGCTGGCCTCGAACTCAGAGCTGCCTGCCTCTGCCTCCCAAGTACTGGGATTAAAGGCGTGCGCCACCACTGCCTGACTAAATATACTTTTTATCATTAACAAGTGGAGAATGTTACTCACAGTGACTCTGAATTGTCAACTTGATTAGATTTAGAGACACTAAAAGACTGCCTTAGTTTCTTTTTATGTCACTTTGATAAAAGACCCCAACAAAAGTACTCAATGGAGCAAGGGCTTCTTTTATTTCACAGTTCACAGTTCAAAAGTGGTCCATCATGGCGGGGAAGCCAAATAGACAGGAGCTTGAAGCAGCTGGTCCTATGGAATCTACAACTAGGAAGCAGAGAGGGATGAGGAATCACTATGTTCAATTTTGTTTCTCCATTTATACAATCCGTAATCTCACACCAAGGAAATGGTGCCTGCAGAGTGGGCCTCCCTTCCTCAGGGAACCTAGTCAAGACAACTCTGCACAGGCTTGCCCAGAGGCCATTCCAACTAGATATTCCCTCACAGGCAATTCTAGATCCATCCCAGAGACAAGCCACTGTGTTTGTCCTTGAGGGAGTTTCCTGAGAAGTTTTCTTTTCTTTTTTTTTCTTTTCTTTCTTTCTTTTTATTTTATGAACATTAGTGTTTTGCCTGCATTTATGTCTGTGTGAAGGTGTCGGGTCCCTGGAACAGTTACAGACAGTTGTGAGCTGCCATGTGAGTGCTGGGATTTGAACCTGGCTCCTTTGGAGGAGCACTCAGTGCTCTTAACCTCAGAGCCATGTCTTCAGCCTCTCTAAGAGGTTTTCTGAGGAAAAAAAACCCACCTTGAAATGGGTAGCACCATCTCATGGTCTCAGACTGAATGAAAAAAAAGAGAGAAAGTGAGCTGAGCAACAGCCTCTCTTTCTCTCCTTCCCTCCCTTCCTCTCCTCCTCTTTCCCCCTTTCTCTCTCTCCCTCTTCCTCTCTCTGTCTCTCTTTCTATATCTGTCTCTCTCTCCCAATCTCCCTGTCTCTCCCCCATCCCCCTTCCTCTCTTCTTCCCTCTCTCCCCTCTTTCTCCCTCTTCCTCTCTGTCTTTCTGTCTCTGTCTCTCTCTTTTTCTGACTCCCCCTCTCTCTCCCCTCCTCTTTCCCTTTCCCTCTTCCTCTCTGTCTCTCTGTCTGTCTGTCTGTCTCTCCCCTCTATCTTCTCCCCTCCCCTCCTCTCTTCCCCTCTGTCTGCTTACTGACGATGGATACAATGTTACCAATCTTCTCTCACTCCTGCCGCTACACCTTCCCTGCCATGATGGATTGTAGCCTTTCCAGCTGTGAGCTCAACTAAACATTTCTTTTCTAAAGTTGCTTCTGTCAAATATTTTGTCCAGCATTGTTAAAGGCTATGTCCCCAACTAATGGCACTGTTTTCAGAGGTCCTGAAACTGAAGGCATGGGGCCTAGGTAGAGGAAGCAGATTCAGTGGTAGCAGTGGGAATTTACTGGGGCTCTCTGGTCCCTTCCTGTCTTCCTCCTTCCATTTCCTGTTTACCTTGCAAGGAATAGCAATCCCACCATGATCCCAAGAACCATAAAGCCAAGGAACTATGGACTGAACCCTCTGAAGTTTTGAGGTCAAATAAAATGTTTCTTTTTTAGGTGCCTATGTCATATGAATATAAAAGCAATTAATAGAGAAAACTGGTGCCAGGGAAGTGGGGACTCTGTTGTGGTAAAACTGACCTTGTGGTTTCTTAGCCTTCAGAGCTGACTTGAAAGAGAAATTGGAAGAAGTGTGGAGGTGCACAACAGAGAAGTTTTAGGATGTTGTAAACCCAACTTGGTGAGAGGCCTTGGAGTGTGTTCAAAAGATATGAATCCTAGTAGATACTCAAAAAGTGTAGACCACACTCAGAGGTTTCAAGTGAGAATGAGACATGTATTGGAAATTGCACGAGGCCATTTGTATTACATTCTGGAAAGAAATTTGTAAATATTTTGCCTGTGCCCTAAGACTTTGTTTTTCTTGTTTGTTTATTTTGGTTTTGTATTTTTCAGGGGACCTCATGTGTCTTTGTCTGGTTTGGAACTCACTATACAGATCAGGCTGGTCTCCAGCTTACAGAAGATCCTTCTGCCTCTGCCTCTGTCTCTTGAGTGCTAGGATTACAGACTTGAGCCACCATGTCCAATTTCTTTGACTGAATCTAGAATTATCTTACATTAATTGATGTCAGAGAACACATCTTCATTGTGGGCAGGTCATTACCTAGACAGGGCATATTGGGTTATATAAGATGAAGAAAGGACCTGAACAGCATCGTGTATCATCCACCCTCTGCTTTCTGACTATGGATGCAGTGTGACTAGTCACTTACTTCTACCTTCTGCTGATGGACTTCCCTGCCACGACTGACTGTACTGTTGAACTGTAAACCAGAATCAGTCCTTTCTCCCCTAAGTTGTTTTCCTCGAGGCATTTTGATCACAACAGACCAAAATAAACAAACAAACAAACAAACAAACAAAAACAAACAAACAAACAACAACAACAACAACAACAAAACCCAAGATAATAATGTACTAACTAATGTGTTATAGGAATTTTTGAGACAGCAGAGCATGTAGAATATTGTGTAGTTATTGTAGACTGCTTTTAGCCAGGTTTAAAAGTAAAAATTATTATCAAAAGCAGAGCGGAAAGACTTGAGGGAAAGTTTGTGATTTGGTCAGAAAAGTATGTGTAAAGTTGACGCCAGAGTAGAGGTGGTTTCTGAAAAGGCAACAGTGTGGGTGGGGACATCCTGCCCAGCACTTGCTACTGTTCAGCATAGCCTGTATTTGAATTCTCAGCAGTGGAGCAAAAGTGACAATATTTTGATCATGCTCACACTTCCAAATGTCAATGGATATTTATCCTTGTGTGCTTCCACGTCAGACAGAGGATGGGTAGCTATTCCTGGGTAGCTTGTAAGACACTAGTAAAGACAGATAACAAGGCAGCAACAGGATCCCTGGCTACTAGCTGCATCCCCCACTGTACAATGACTGCATTCAAACCATGATTGGGTGTCCTTGGTACTTTGATTCCCTTTGGTCCTCTGTTCTGTGCCCTATAATAGGTTGCCTTCTTGGGTACTTTGATGGTTATCTTCAACTGTCAACTTGACACAATCTAGAATAATCTGGGAAGAGAATTTCCATGAGTGGGTTGTCCTATAGGCATGTCTGTGGGAGATTGACTTAATTAAGTTAATTGATGTGAGAAGGACCAGCCCACTGTGGGTGGTACCATTCCTTGGAAAGGGGATTCAGAATTGTTTATGAGTAAAGGAATCAAACTGACTACAAGCAGATGAGTGATCATATATGCATTTGTATTTCTCTGCAGACATGATGTCACTAGCTGTTTGATACTGCCTTGACTTCTCCACAGTGATTGACTGTAACCTGGACTTACCAGCTGAAATAAATCCCTTTCTTTACTTAGTTATTTTTTAACAGGATATTTAATCACAGGAACAGAAATATAAGCAGGATAGACACTGAATGTCAACTCTTCTGTTAAGGGATGTCACCATTCTGTCCATTTGGCAGTGAGCCTTGGGGCTGGCCTCTTTTTCAGGGGTCTGAATCTAGAGATTGTCACTTCATATATTTCCCCCTCTTTGTAAACTTAATCAGCTGAAAGAGTCAGTTTTGAATCCTGTGGTTCAAACTGCATTGTGAGCACAGGTAGCAAAAATCCACTTTTAGCAGTCATCCTCTAGATGTCTCACTAGATTTTAGGAGTCATATCATTGGAAGATTTCTTCAAGGGTTAAAGACCATATTCACCAGAGGACACAATGGAAAGGAGCAGGCCCAGCAAGGCATAGAAATGCTAAGGATAGAAGCCCAGGCTCACCTTTGCACTGAGGTCTTCACATTCATATGGACACTACATCTAGGGGGCACTCACAAGCCAGAAGCACTGGCTCAAAGGTGCCATCAGATAAGAACCTTTGGCCTGATACCACCCTGCAAGTCAGATCTCCATCACCTCACAAAAATCTCCCAAAGACTCTACCTTGTTGTGTTAGTGATCTTGGTTTCTTTAGAATCCCCATTGCATTCTTCAACTATAGATTTCCAAACCTGCATAACCATACTTGGAACAAGTAGACATATCAACCCATCAGTTACACATGTTGTCTTTCAAACCGGTTGCCAGGTTGGAAGACTGATGACCTCACAGGCTTCCGTCTCTCCTGATTGGAAGGGTCAAACTCTGTGGAGCTAGGCAGCACGGTGGACAGACTCACCATCTCAAGGCTCTCCTACACACTGGTCTTCTCCCTAGATTACAGAAGGGAGAACTAGAGGTGGATTCATCCAGAGTCCAGTAGGAGGGTGGGAGAGACAAGAGTCTAGGATTTGTAGATAAGAAGAAAGTGTCTAAGAGAATTATGGCTTCTGGTGACCCACCCTTGACACCTGAGGAACAGTGTCCCCAGCTTAGCACCACCGTGTCCTCACCAGTGATGGATGAAGAGATTCCAGGACTATCAGGTGAGGAGGTTTCCAGGGTGAGAAGGGATATGAGTGGATGGCCATAAGGAGAAGGGGCATAGAAGTAAGAAAGGAGGAACCCTGGATGCCAGAGACTGGAGAAGAGGAAGGCAGGTAATGGGATGTGGATGTCACAAGGACTGAAAACTACAGAGCAAAGAAGGGGAATAAAGAATTATAAAAAGACATTTCTTTCAGGAGGCATATCTCTGAGTTTGAGCTAGCCTGGTCTATAAAGCAAGTTCCAGGACAGTGAGAGATACAGAGCAAAACCCTGTCTCAAAAATCAAACTTAATTATTAATTAATTAATTAAAACATTATTTTTTCCTTTTTTTAACCAAATGGGGAAGAGGCAGAGGTTTCAAATGGGAGTGCACAGAGGGTAGGTGAACCAAAATGCTTCATTGAGTTGTGAGGAGAACACAGCCCCTAGTACACACACTGCAAAGAGAACAGACACGGCGAATGGTGTTGGAGGTGGGATGAGTGTGGGTCAGTGGCAGGATGCAGACTGATCCCTAATCCTCAGAACCAAGTAGACACATCAGTCTGTCAGTTACGCGTGTTTTATTTCAAACTGGTTGCCAGATTGGAAGGCTGATGACATCACAGGAGTCTGCCCTCCTGATTGGAGGAGAGGCACTCCATGGTGGTGGGCAGCTTAGGGGACAACAGTATCTTCTTGCAGCTTTCCTCCACACCTCTCCTCTCCCTAGATGGGGGAAGGGACATCATGTGTAGATTCAGCGAGAGTGTGGGAGGAGGGCGGGATAGATCAGAGTCTGGGATTTATGGAAAGGAGGAAACAGGTTGGGAGAATCGTGACCACTGGCCAACTGTCATTGTGTTCTGAGGAACAGAGTCCTGGCATCACCAGGTCCTCAACTGGGGTGGTGGTGGATGTGGAGATCTCAGGACCATCAGGTGAGGAGACTGCATGAGAAGAGATGTGAGAGGGTGACAACAAGGAGGAAGGAAGGAAGGAAGGAAGGAAGGAAGGAAGGAAGGAAGGAACGGGGAATGAGGGAAGGAAAGATGGGAGGAAAGAGGGAAGCTAGGAGGGGAGGAAGGGGGAAGGAGGGAGGGAAGGAAGGAAGGAGGGAAGGAAGGAGGGGAAGAGGGATAGGAGGAGGGAGGAGGGATAGATGGAAGGAGGGAGGAAGGAGGAAGGAGGGTCCAGGAGGCAGGGAGAACAGGTCAGACACAGATGTCACATGGACAGAAAATCTACAGAACAAGGAAGGTGTTAGGCACCAAGAGTCAGAGACAGGACAGAGAAGAGGGGACACAAGAAGAGACTTCCTTTTCATGGGGACAATTCATCTCTAATGAGGAAGAGTCTTGAGGAACAGGGAGAGGAGATGGGGACAAGATGAGGGGCAGTGGCTATCAGCACAGAGGGAAAGGCACAAATGTTTGGGGACAAGCAGCAGCTGAAGAGGTTTGGGGTGTTTGGGGTGCTGTGAGGCAGGGCTGAAGTCATCAAAGCCAGAGCTTCACACAGGGCTGTGGTTTCTTCACTTAGAAACAAGGGTGGAGGCCAGCCCCCAGCCTCCATCTGCCAGCCCAAAGAGGAAGAGGGACTTGTCATCAGATTCTGAGGATGACCTGGCAGAGCTTTGGGACCCTGAACCCGAGCCTGTGTGGTCAGTGGAGACACTGTGTGGGCTCAGGATGAAGCTAAAAAGGCAGCGTGTGTCTACAGTGAGGCCTGAACACCACAAAGTCTTCTCCAGGCTGCTGGGTAGGTGACACTTGCATGGCTTCCTCCTTAGGCAAAAGAGGGAACTTCTGGTCGACCTCCTTCCTCATGGGAAAGCTGCTCTCACAGCCAGGGAAACTCAAGCTCAGTTGATTCATAGGTGGCAGGGGCTTAGGCTAGAGTTGACAAAGGTTCACATGGAGATGAGGAAGAAGACTGTAACTTACCTCTGACTTTGCTGAGCTGGGTTGTCTTCATCCACATCAGGGCAACACAGTCATGTTCCCACCCTCATATGATATCACATGGCACTGCCAGTGTAAGTGCTTCTGGCCTGTGATGTGGTGCGTTTGGTGCAATGAGAGGGGATTACAGTGTGTCGAAATATCTTGGTCCTGGGATGGGGATGCAGCTCAGTTGTAGAGTCTTCTTTCACACATTTATGCTCCAGGATTGATCCCAGAGCCACATACACATAAAAATACACCTGAAGTGTGGTATGCATGCCACTGATGCTCTAAACTTCACTCAGTGCCTCCTCTCCAGAGTCTCAGAGTCTCCTACTCAAGGATAGTACTACCCACAGTGGGCTGGAGCCTCCTATGTAAATTAGCAATCATAAGTTACCCCAAAACTTATCTACAAGTCAATCTGATTCAGACAATCTCCAAACTGAGAGTCCCTCAGGTAACTCTGGACTATGTCAAGAGGAGACCAGAAGTTAACTAGAAGACTTTCCCTCTTGTCAACATGGTACATAAACATATGACCTTAAGGCATAACCTTTCCTTTCTTGTTTGTCCTCAAGATCTTATGTTGATATAATACAAATAGTGTACAACTGTAAAAGTCTCACCTTTTTTTAAGTTCAAAATTTTAAAAGGGAAATGATTTGGAAATAACCAAGGTCTCTTTGCTGTGGGCTTTTGTAAAATGAAAAACAAGTTAAACACTTTCTTATTTCAAAAGGGAGGAAACCGGGCATAAAAACAACCACACTAAAGAAAAACCAAAATCCAGCAGTATAGATCAAACCCTGAGCTCAATGTCTGACATTTGGGATTCATTCATCATCTTACAGTTAGTTCATTCATAATATTACGGCTCCAAAGGGCTTGGGCAGACCCACATGTTCAACTCTACCCTCTCCACCACATACAGCTTGTCTCATAGGCACAGGTCTACTTCTGTCACTGTCCTTGGTGGTCATCACACAGTCCTAGCATGTCCAGTGTCCTGGGGTGTGTGCTGTAACTGGTTCTGAAACTTCACCAAGGTGATTGCTGGCCTCTCGTCAGGACTCTGGCCATGTCACATGATGTCCAGTCTCAGGGTCTCCCTGCAGGCCCTTCAGCCCATCAGCTTTCATCTCATCAAAAAGCAGTACCATGTGGGAAACTCTTACACATCACCGTGTTCTACTACCAGCTTGAGATACAGCCTGCCTTCTCCTGGACCACAACATCTGTGTGCTGGCCCTGGAAATACACTTCCCAGAGGATAATGGCACAATGATGTTGATCTTTTATTAGTGGAAGCTGATTCTTTGGCACTAGATAGCCAATAACCACAGAGTCTTTAAAATACCACGTGACGGGCACTGAAGCTTCATAATCGAGGACCTCAATGTCTGCACTTCTCTTGCAATCCTATAACATAAGCTCCCACAGAAGAGCCCACTAGGCTCTGAATACTAAATGGCTTTTTCCAGCCTGAAGCTCCAAAATTCTTCCACAAACCTGCCCTGTAAACAACATGGCAAGCCCATCACAGCAGCACCACTCCTGGTATTAGTCAAGGGTGCCTACAGAAACATAAATGATTGAATGAATGAAAATTTTACACACAGGTACACATGAGGTACGCACGTGTGTGTGCGCGCACACACACACACACACACACACATACATACTCAAGCGTGGTATTTATTAGATTGTCTTACAGGATATGGTATGGATAGCCCAACAATGTCAGTCTTACACTAGTTCTGACCAGAATTCTCCCCCAGGGAGGTGGTTCTCATGGCCCTCTTTCCATGTTGCAGTCCACACCATGACACATATGCTTCATTTACAGAGGATCCTGTGGTGAGAAAATTCCTGGCCTGGGACAAGATGCTGAGAGTGTCTGATAAGGTGTGCTGAGCTGGGCTCCAGATCCTGTCCTGCCTGGGGAGGGACCTCCCTGACCCACAGTCTTCTGTCCCTCCACCATTCTCTCTGAAGCCACACAGTCCTGACCCTTGATATCCTGCCAGTGTCTCCCTTCAGGGCCTGGCAGTATCATGCAGAGTGGTCAGGAGGCCCAGGCCTCACTGGGGTCCTCGGGATCTGAGCCCACAGTCACCATCTTACCCTGGGAATTGCCTCTTCTCCTCTCACAGTTCTCTGGCACCCTTTGTTCCTGACAGGCAAAGACCTCCTTGTTCCTGTTGTCCTAAGCTCTCCCTCAGAACTGCCCCAGAGCCTGCTCCCTCTGGCCTGGCCCACCTGAAAGCCCCTTTCACCTCCCTTCCCCACTCCAGCAGGCCCCCAAAACTCTTGGTTCTTCTCGGAGCCTCATGTCACCCACCTCAGCCTCCCCTTCCCTGTCCCTGCATTCTCCCTTTCCAGGGTGTGACCTCTCCTTCCCTGTCTCCTCTCTCCATCAGTACCTCCTGTCTATGGTCATAGCTTATTTCAGCCGTGCAGGGCTCTTCTCCTGGCAGTTTAGGCCAATCCACTTCTTCCTGGCTCTGTGAGTATTTTGCATCCTCCTGTTGGTCACTGTCCCCTGCCCTGAGTGTGTGTGTGTGTGTGTGTAATCACAAAAAATGGGCCTCTGGACTGACTCTGTAGCATAAATGTCCTTAAACTGTTCATTATCATTATTATTATCATCATCATCATCATCATCATCATTATTATTATTATTATTTTTTAAACTAACACCAGCTAGAAATTTGACAAGGGTTGGAGAGATGGCTCAGTTGATAAAATACTTGCCATGCAAGCATAAAGATGTGTTCAGAGTTAGCACTCACATGAAAATAGTGAGACAGATGCTTGAATTCCAGTGCTAGAGGGTCAAGTAAAGGAAGATCACCTGGGGATCAGAGCAGCCCCCTAGCCTAACATGTGAGGTTGAGGTCCCAGTGAGAGGCACTGTTATGTGAAACAAGGTAGACAGCTCCTAGGAAAACCTTAGGGTTGATTTCAGGCTAAATGTAAGTGCTCAATTGTACATACACACACACACACACACACACAC
>NC_050464.1:8184391-8227779 GCF_903995425.1 Onychomys torridus
CTGCAAGAACAGGAAGTGCTCTTAACTGCTGAGCTCTCTTTCCATCTTTTTTATTTTTATTACACAAGGTTTTGCATTGAAACTGGAGCTTATTAATTTACCAAATATTCAAACATATGAGCCTCTGGGGACATTCTCATCCAGACCGCCACAGTCCTCCTCCATGGTTAAAGACTTCAATAAGGACTTCAGTTCGAACGCCAGAACTCATGTAAAGATGGGAGCATGTTTGTAACCTCAGTGCTCCTATTGTGAGACAAGAGAACTCCCAGAAGCTCACAGGCCTGGAATCATTGGTGTTGGGTAACAAAGTAAGCTGTCTTTAACAAGGCAGAAGGCAAGGATAGATACTGGAGGTTACCCTCTGATCTCCACTCATGCCATGGCATGTATGCACCTGATCTTGCACACATTAACCGGCACACACACATACATGCAAATATCATGCACACATCACATGCACAGATATTTAAAAATCAACTTGAGCTGGGCAGTGGTGGTGCACACCTTTAATCCCAGCACTCAGGAGGCGGAATCAGGCAAATCTCTAGGAGTTCAAGGCCAGCCTGGTCTACAGAGTGAGTTCCAGGACAGGTTCCAAAACTACACCAAAAAACCCGTCTCGAAAAACAACAAAAAATCAACTTCCTTAAACAGTAAGTATTATCTATACCAAAACCCATTTGCTTTATTTTGACAATGTTTGGGAAAATTTGTATGGCCATTGTAATTAACTATCAAATTGATAAAAGCTAGAATCAAGTGGGAAGGGAGCCTCAATGAGGGTTTTATTGGGTTGGCCTATGGGAGACTGTCTTCATTAAATTAATTGCTGTGGGGAGACTCAGCTCATTTTGAGCAGCATCATTCCGTAGGCAGGGCATTCTGAACTATATATGAAAACATAGCTGAGCATAAGGAAGCAAGCAACTGAGCATGCATGCATTAATTTCTTTTGTTGTTGACTGTGGACATGATGTGACTGGCCATTTGACATTTCTATTGCTTTGACTTCCTTGCGATCAGTGACTGGAACTTGGAATTGTGAACTAAAATAGACCTTTTCTCCCTTGCTTTTTGTCAGGGAAGTTGATCTGCAACAGAAAACCATGGAAAACTAGGGAAGCCATGTTGTTAGCACCCTGCTATGACAGGGAACAAACCTTCCCGAGATTTTCCCAAGCAAATCAACCCAAACCCATGCTCTAGGAAGCCTCTAATCTACCTTTTCTGATTTTGGATTTGAACATAGTGTTTTCCTATGTTTCCTAAAGTCAAAATTATGTAACACTCTCTTAAGTCTGTACTTTGTGGTCCACCTAAGTGCATTGTTCAAATACTTTAATTTAAAAATAATTATAGATTGCAAGAAAATTGCCAAGACAGTACATACAAGTTTCATATGCCATTCACCCAAATCCTTCAATTATGACATCTTACAAAATGACTCAAAACACAACTCTTACCTCTAAGAAAATAAGAGATATTGTGTGTGTGTGTGTGTGTGTGTGTGTGTGTGTGTGTGTGTGTGTGAGAGAGAGAGAGAGAGAGAGAGAGAGAGAGAGAGAGAGAGAGCGAGAGCGAGAGAGAGCTTATGCATGCACCCATGTGTATGTAAGCAGAGCCCAAGGGTCAATGCCAGGTGTCTGCTATCGCTTTTTACCTTAGTTTTTGAGGCAGGGTTTCTCTCTGAATCTGAATCTGTTTTGGCAGTGAGCTCCTGGTATCTGACTGTCTCTGTCCCTCAACATCGGGGTTACAGACACAATGGCTATGGCTGGGTTTATGAGGGGTCGGGGATTTGAACTCAGGTCCTCTTGCTTTCATGGCAAGTGCTGCTATCTGTAGTTAGAGTTTTTTTGCCTGGCCCAGTCAGGACAAATCTCTCTTACCCGTCAGACCCATAGTCGCTCAGACCCAACCAAGAAAGCATATAGAAACTTATGTTGTTTATAAACTGTATGGCCGTGGCAGGCTTCTTGTTATCTACTTCTTTTATCTTAAATTAACCCATTTCTGTTAGTCTATACTTTGCCACATGGCTTGTGGCTTACCAGTGTTTTTACATGTTGCTTCTCATGGTGGCGGCTGGCGGTGTCTCTCCCCAGCCTTCTACTTCTCAGAAGTCTCTTCTCTCTTGTCCTGCCTATACTTCCTGCCTGGCCACTGGCCAATCAGAACTTTATTTACACAGAGCGATATCCACAGCACTTCCCCCCCCCCCTTTTTTTTTTTTAAGGAAGGTTTTAACTTTTATATAGTATAATTATATATAACAAAATAATTATCAAACAAGAATTATAGTTACGATATTAAAGAAGATATCCTATCTATCTTATATTTGTGAGTTTAAGGTTTTATATTTAATTTATTTTTTATCATAACTGAGGAAATTGTAATTATTTAGCCTTTAACCATATCAAAGACCTTAGAAGGATATAATATTACCTGAGAACCAGGAGAAGGATGTAAGCAACTTTTGGGAGTTTTGTAGGGTAGACAGAGACAGTTGGCAGCCTGGACAGTCATCTAATGTTTCTTTGTAAAGTTGGGGCATTTGTCTTTAGCCCACAGGGCTAGAGTCTCTTGGTCATTTTTTTCAGTGTCTTGTAGAATGTCTGGCAGTTTCCTCTGTGAAGCAGGAATCTGAAGGACCATTTTGTCAAGCAAAGTTTAGTGGTCATCTTTCTATGGGTCCTGTATGTCCAGTTGATCAAGCAGTCCAGGCAAGAACAGTTTTTTGTCCAAATGGCTATTTTTGTTAAGGTGAAGATAAACTCCATATGAAGTGTCTTTAATGTTTATTTTTGTTTTTGAAGTAAATCGGTGTTGTCAGGAGCAGACATGTCTCATTGTTTAGAAAGTCTAAATTTTAAAAATATTTTAAATGTTATATTTTGTAGGTCTTTGAAGTATTTGAAGATTATTTATCTATTTGAAATATGTCTATGTATATTATTTTTAATTATCCATTTTAATTTAAAATGAGTTATAGAAACATAATACCTTAAACATGATTAGAAATATACATACAGTATAACAAAATTAACTTTAAGTTTGTATCAATAGATTAAAATCTATATCAATGTAAAATATTTTAAACAAGTTGTTGTTTTTTAGAAGTAAGTTTTTTAATTTATCTTTTTATTTTATTATATCTGTATTATATCTTTTTTTGTAGAAAGAGATTTTATTTATAATTAACCTGTTTTAAAGAAAAATATTGGTTTTTTTTTTGTCTCACATCAGAGGGCTCTTTTGATTTGGGACACAAGAATCTTTTAACCTTTTTTTTTAGCAATATGTCTGGTTTTAGAGAAGGAGTGAGCCAATTTTATCTCTAAAGCCAGCTTGATAATTTTGGGAATGTGGGCGTAGGTTTTTTTTATTACTTTTTGTTGGAGGGGGCGCTGTATCTTATGGGGACATAAAGAAAATTTTAGGATTATGGAGTAGTCCATTAGGGTGAACCTCTGAGCCAGTTGCCTTGAAATTATTTTGGATGTTGGATCATCTGGGCCATTGTGTCATTGGAGACCTTTTAGGTGGTCTTGGCTGATCAAACCTGATGTATCTTAATTTGGAACAAATCCATAGTCTCTGGCTTTCTGTGGAAACAAAAGCAGAGACTCTTTTTTAAAGCAACATATCCTTATATCCAAATTTTGAAGTCAAGGTACCTTTAAAATTTACGTATTTGTTTAACTTAACAGCTTTTACGATCAAATCTTTTTTTGTAGTTAAAAATCCCAAAGACAATATAAACCAGATTCTCTGTGTAATATCCATCTTTGTAAGACTGAAATGCCACTGTGGCTGCCGGCTCCACCCACCTCAGCTTCTCAACATGGCGGTGGTACAGTTTACCGCCAGCTCTGGGTCTGGAGCCATGTGTACCATCAACTATCAGAAGCAGTTTTATCAAAGCAGCACATAGCCCAGAAACTTTTTTTTAAACTAGCAAAGGCTAAATCTACCATGCAGCAGAGTAAAGTGTCGCTTGTAGATTCTTCATTCCAGCCACACTGCAGGTCAGACGCACATGCCAGGAACCCGCCATAGTAGCTCAAACCCGCAGGCTGTCGCTAATTTGAGAGAGACAACTAGGAAGCTGTTTTTAGCTCTGTTTTAGAATCTTTTTTCTCAGGTTTTAGGTGGAAACTCTTGCCCCACGTTGGGCGCCATTTGTAGTTAGAGTTTTCCTGCCTGGCCCAGTCAGGACAAATCTCTCTTACCCGCCAGACCCATAGTCGCTCAGACCCAACCAAGAAAGCATATAGAAACTTATGTTGTTTACAAACTGTATGGCCGTGGCAGGCTTCTTGTTATCTACTTCTTTTATCTTAAATTAACCCATTTCTGTTAGTCTATACTTTGCCACATGGCTTGTGGCTTACCAGTGTTTTTACATGTTGCTTCTCATGGTGGCGGCTGGCGGTGTCTCTCCCCAGCCTTCTACTTCTCAGAAGTCTCTTCTCTCTTGTCCTGCCTATACTTCCTGCCTGGCCACTGGCCAATCAGAACTTTATTTACACAGAGCGATATCCACAGCAGCTATCCATTAAACCATCCTCCTTTGGCTCTAAATATGAGTCAAATATGAATGACCATGACCAAGAAACATGGATTCATGTTTATCAAAATAGTATATTCCAATATGGACCTGTCATCAGGGTCAAGAACAAGATCACAGTTCCACACTGTCACCCACAATAGCCAGAGTTGCTTTAATCTTTAGGGAACTCGAGTTATGTAAAGCTGGATCCTTAGCTTTGGTGCAGAAAATAATTTCAGAATGTGTCTCTGTGAAGCAGAGTTAGAGGGTTTTTTGTTTGATTTTTGTTTTGTTTTAAACAAAAACAACTTTAGGGGCTGGAGAAATGGCTCTGAGGTTAAGAGCACTGGCTGCTCTTGCAGAGGTCCACACGGAGGCTCACAATCATCTATAACTCCAGTTCTAGGAGATCTGATGCCCTCTTCTGGGCACCCCAGATACCAGGCACACGTGGTGCACAGGCCTATGTGCAGCCAAAATACTTAGACATATAAAATAAAATAAATAAATCTAAAATAAAAACAACTAAACAAAAGCAACCCCTACAGCTCCCAACATCCTCCTCCCAAATAAAACTCAAATGAGAAGTTGTGGTGACTGTAATAGAGGATGTTGGGAATTACCCAGGGCCATTTTCATGGAGGTCATTCTGCTGATTCACTTTTCCTTTTTAAAAAGATTATATTTTATTGATTAAATTATGTGTATATGTGTGTCTTGTGGGGGTACATGTCCATGGGTGCAGATATCCTTGGAGTTGAAAAGCAGACATTAGATCCTCTTGACATGGAGTTACACACAGTTGTGAGCTGCCTTGTCAGTGCTGGGAACTGAATTTAGGTCCTCTACAAGAGCAGCCAGTGCTCTTAACCACTGAGCCATCTCTCCAGCCTTTACTTCTCCTTTATGTAGGAGGTAGGGTTGTTTTCCAGGAACTTAGGGATTTTTTTTTGTTTTTTACTTTTCTTTTAAAAAATATTAAAAACCTACTATGGGTTTTTTGTTTTGTTTTTGCATTCCTAAATTTCCCCCTTCTATTGCTTCTCCTTATGTCTAGGTTCAAGTTACAGTCTCTTGTGGAGACTCTTTTATTTTTCTTCTTTAAAAAAAATTGTCAGCCAGGTGGTAGTGGAGTATACCTTTAATCCCAAAACTTGGGAGGCACGTGGATCTCTGTAAGTTCGAGGCTAGCCTGGTCTGCAGAGTGAGTTCCAGGACAGCCAGGACTGTTTCACTGAGAAACCCTGTCTCAAAAAACAAACAAACAAACAAACAAACAAAAAATATATTATGTGTGTATGTTGTGTACATGTATGTGCAAGTGTGTGTGTGCTTGTGTATATGACACTAGCCTGTGTACCACATTTGTATGTATGTACATATGTATGGCATTTGAGTGTGTGTGCATGTGTGTGAATGTAACTGTGTACTCGTGTGTGGGTGTGCTTGCAACCGTGCACCAAGGAGGATGTCAAGTAACTTCCCTTGACACTTGCCTTATTCCCATGAGACAGGTTTCCTCAATGAACCTGCAGTTTGTCTCCTGTCTCCATGCGCCACCTCCTCCTGTGCTGAGGTTATGGAGCATGCACAACCACACCCATCTTTCTACAGGTTGCTAGAAGTTGAACTCAGGTCTTTGTGCTCCTGTAGCAAGAGATACATGCTTATCTACATGAAACATATTCTAATTCTGTGGCTGTGGCTGTGGCTTCATTGGTAGAGTAAACATTTTCCTGGCATGCATGAAGCCCTGGGTTCCATGCCCAACATAGCAGAGACTGAGAGTGATGATCCATGCCTGCAAAGTTGATACTCAGGGGTGGAGGCAGAAGGATCAGAAGTCCAAGGTCATTCATATCCAGCTTGAGGTCAGTTTAAAATATGTGAGGCCCCATCTCATTAAAAAAATAAGAGAGAATTAAATAAGTAGGTAGCCTTGGGATTCTTTTTTAAGAGTTAAAATTTGGTCAGATGAGCAGAATTCTGTTAAACAACATTGAGCAGCAAACAATTCAGACTGACAGGGTTAAAAGGCCCGTGAACAGGAGATGGTTCATCTTTACAGGAAATGTTTTGTGGTTTCTTAAACAAAACAAAACAAAACAAAACAAAACAAAACAAAACAGCATGATTTGGGAAGGCTTACTGGGTAAGGGTACTTGCCGCCAAGCCTGACAACCTGAGTTCGATCCCCAGGACTCACATGGTGGGAGGAGAAAACTCCTGAGATACCTGAAAATTGTCCTCTGACCTTCACGTGAGTGAAGAGGCATATGAATGTATCATAAACACACACACACAAAATACACACACACACACACACACACACATACTTAATAATATAACATATGAGGAAGAAGTGAAAAAGATAAACTTAAAATAAATAAATAAGGGGCTGGAGAGATGGCTCAGTAGTTAAGAGCACTGGCTGCATCTAGCAGTGGTGGCACACTCCTTTTATCACAGCATTCGGGAGGAAGAGCCAGGTGGGTCTCTGTGAGTCCCAGGCCAGCCTGGTCTACAGAGTGAGATCCAGAACAGGCACCAAAACTACACAGAGAAACCCTGTCTTGAAAAAACTAAACAAACAAACAAACAACCCCCCTCCCCACAAAAACAAACACTGGCTGCTCTTCCAGAGGACCAGGGTTCAATTCCCAGCATCCACTGGTGGCTCACAAGTGTCTGTAACTCTGGTTCCAGGGCATCCAATCTCCTGGACTATGTGGGCACTGCATGCATGTGACGCACATGCATCCATGTAGGCAAAACAGCCATACACATAAAATAAAAAATAAAAAATGAATAAATAAATAAACTCAGACTGTATAGAAAGATGAGAGACTAGGCTATTGACAAAAGAATGTTTATTAAAAATATGTGCTCTTTCAAAATACATATCATCTTTAGATCAAAGGAAGTTAAATAAGTATTATTTGTTCACAACTCAGTAATAAAGAGTAAATTTCAAATAAGAATTTATATTTACATGAAACAAGTATCTATAAGTAGAATATAAAAACCCACAAGGCTTGGTGGCACACATCTTTAATCCCAGCACTCAGGAGGCAGAAGCAGGTGGGTCTTTCTGAGTTTAAGGTCAGTCTGGTCCATGAAGCAAATTCAAGGCCAGTCAGGGCTACTTAGTGAGGCTCTGTTTCAAAACAAAACAAATAGATAAAAAACCCTGAGTCTTCTCTTAGGGAATATTTACACATAGGAAAGTTATAACATCCATCACAAAACTGCAATAACTGCATACCTTCAATCCACAATATCTCAAAACTATTCAAAATAAATAATTCTATGATAAACATTTATAAACTCCAATAAAAATATGAAATATATATTAAAGCTTTCTATTCCAAATATATAAGTCAAATACTATATTTTGAAGGTCGGTCCCTCCTCATTTGAGCCCTAAGGTGCCTCCTTCAAATGACCTGGGACTATGGAGACAAATTATAGGAGACCACTGGGCCCTCAGCGGCTACCTCAGGGAGATGGGACTGAGGACATTCGGGATAACAGTTATATGGTGCTGATGAGTGGAATGGGCCCTGGAGGAATCCTGACTTCTTATTTCCCCCCCAGAGCCCCTATATATGTTCCCACTCCCAGGAGCATAGTGTGGTGATTCCATTCCACTCCTTCTAGAAGAACCTGGGTTCTTCTAGTTTCTTCTTCAAGGCAGTCCTCTCTTCTTCCCCCAGCAGTCCTTAATGTTGGCATAGAGTGTCTCCCTCAGGCACAGGGATCTGGAGGGAAGAGGGAGGCCAGGTCAGACTTCATACGTGCAATTCTTCAAGCAAGAACAAGAGTTATGTCCAAAGTCAATCCTAACTAGAAGTTAGAACATTTGACAAATAGGAACTTATGTTGAACCCTTCATTCTTTTGTCTGTTGTTCTGTGGTGCTCAGGGTCAGACCCCGAGGCTCCTGTGTGGTGGGGAAGTGCTCTATCACAGAGCTCATGACCCTTCATTCTTGGTAGTTGTCATTGTTTGGGAGATTTTTTAAAAAAGTGTGTACCTGTGTGTGCCTGTGTGTGTGTGTGGGGGGGGGCAGGTAGGAGGGGTTGTCCATGTGGGTGCAATGCCAGAGGAGGTCAGAAGAGGGCATCCGATTCCTGGAGCTTGGGTTGGTTGTGAGCCATTGGGACTTCTGCAAGAACACCAAGTGTTCTTTCCAGATGAGCTGTCTCTGACCCGCTTCTGTTGTTTTGAGACAGGCACTCTGATGTCAGTCCTGGAACACACTACTCTAATCACATGGGCCTTGAACAGTTAGTGGGCCTCCTGCCTCTGCATCCCAGGTATTGAAGTTAAGGCTTTCACAACCATGCCTGGCTGACCCTTGATTCTTAACTCCTAAACTTGAAGCATCATTTTCAAGAGTGATTTTCAGACTAGTTGACTTAGACCTCCAGAATCACCTAGGCCACCTTGTGTGGGTCCAGCACCCTGCTTGACAGCAAGGACCAGAGGAGACTGCTTGTGGTGTGGACTAGCTTTTCAGGATATGGCTCTGGACTGATTCACATTTGCTCCTCTTTGGTCACTTGTTTAAAATTTTTATTGCCATTTATTTATGGGGGCAGATGTACACCACAGTGGGACTGTGGTGGTCAGAGGACAATTTGTGGGAGTTGGTTCTTTCCTTCTGCCATGTGGGTCCTGGGAATTAAATTTACATGGCAGCAAGTGCCTTTCCATGCTGAGCTATCCTTCTGGCTCTTGAGTTACTCTCTCTCTCTCTCTCTCTCTCTGTGTGTGTGTGTGTGTGTGTGTGTGTGTGCATGAAAGAAAGGGGGGTCCTCAGGTGCCATTAACTTTGTTTTTTTAATATTTACTCATTTTTTATTTTATGTGCCTGGGTGTTTTGCCTGCATGTATGTCTTTGCATCATGTGCATGCAGTGCTCTTAGAGACCATAAGAGGGCGTCGGATCCTCTGGAACTGGAGTTATGAATGGTTTGAGCCACCATGCAGGTGCTGGGAATCAAACCTGGGTCCTCCGGAAGAGCAGCCAGTGCTCTTAACTGCTGAGCCATCTCTCCAGCCCCCAACTGATTTTTGGAGACTGTCTCTCACTGTCCTAGCCCTCACCAATTCATTTGGTTGGTTATCCAGCCAGGCCTAGGGATCTGTCTCCCCCTCCCTAGTGTGGGGATTACAAGCCCATGTCACAGTGCTGGGCTGTTTTGACATGGTTCTGGGCATCAGGTCCTCATGCTTGCAAGGCAAACACTTTACTGACTCATCTATCTATCTACTCCTGAGCCTTTGAAGGTTAAACACACTCACGGTTCCAATCTCTTGCTGTATCCTGGTCAACTCTTGGATGAACATCCTGACATAGACAGAGCCACTTGGTCATGCCTCACCCACTATGGTGGTCTGAAACCGTGGGAAAAATTAAACCTTCTCTTCCGTTCTTTCCATGAAGTATGACCAGAGTGTCCCCAAAGTAGCTAACAAAGGTGATCCTGAAAACTTGAGCAAAGGTGTAATTGTGGCTGGGCAACGGCTCAGTGGATAACCTTGCTGAACAAGTATGGAGACTGGAGTTTGGATTCCCAGAACCCACATACAAGCTAGGCAGGCCTGGCAGACACCTGTAATCCTGATACATAATAGGCACAGACAAAGATCTCTGGAGAACATGGGCTAACCAGACTAGCTGCCATTGACAAGCTCTGGGTTCACCAACACACTATACCACAATAGATAAAGTGAACAGACATCAACTGCTGCCCACCCCCACAGATGTACAACACACACACACACACACACACACACACACACACACAACATACATACATACATACACACACTCAGAAAACAGGAAAAACAAATGTAAATTATGGAGGTGTGGAATTATAGAGCTGCAGAATGTGAAGGGGGAACAGAAATTCATATTTCCTCAAACATATCTGGACCTAGTTGCTAAAGTAGAAGGATTTCTACTCAATTCAAATCTTTGTGACAAAAATGTCCATTTCCAAGGTCAGCTGGCTGGCCTGCAGGTGCATAGCCTGTCTCCCCAAGGTTGTGCCTCCTGTTTGTCATTGCTGTGTATGCAGTATGTATGAGGAGGGTCTGGCTGTGTGTGTAGCTGGGATTTCTCACAGTATGGAGATAAGTGTGGGATGTGAGTGTGTCAAGTGTGTGTGTGAGTTCTGTGCCTTTCCTAACTAGACCACAGACAGATGTACACACTTAAAAAGACACCAAGGACATACCTAACTCAGGTCAATGAACTTAGGCCTCCATGGCTCTAGGGTTCCAAGTTAGGTTGGTGCGATCCTGTGCCCATACCCACAGCTCTGAGTTGTAAGCTTGGATCTGGAAAAATGACAACAAAACAAAACAGTTCCATGAGAAGTTCCAGATGCTGGCTCTCCTGGAAGACTCCATGTCCTCGGATCCACCTTCAACTCTTCCATTCCCCAATCCCACCTCTCATATTCAACTGCATCCTTCTCTCTGTCTATCTAGCCTTCCCTTCTGCACCCCATGTGCCCCACACCCACCCACCTCTTCACACTCCTCCCGGGACACCCAGATCCTCCAGCCCATGGACCGAATGAGCTGGAACCGCAGTTTGTGGAACATGGGGCGCTGGGCATAGCTCTTCCCATAGAGGAAGTAAAAAATGTCTTGTTTAGGGGCCTGGTTGTCCTCCTCCATGTCATTGGCCAGGTACCTGGGGAAGAAATAGGGAATTATATGGTTCTTTATCAAAGAGGACCCAGAAGGGAGTCTGGGGGGCACTTCGTCACTGGATGGCATCAGTCCTGTCCATAGTGCACTGTGGACAGAAGGGATCTGAAAGCACCTGTCACATGGAACTGAAGAAGACAAGCCCAGTGCTGCCTTGCTGTTCATGACCTGAGATGACTTCTGGATTCCCTTTCAATCCGTCCCCTCCCCTAGGTTTGTGTTGTGTGCACACACCGGTGTCAGCTCAGGCTCAGAGTTTGGTCTGACCCTGGTTTCCTTCCCTTCTCTTCCTCTCCTTTCAGTGGCTGATACGGTCAACTTTTCTGAGTTCTCTCTTTCCATTGCCTCATGGTATAGATTATGTACTTTGTAGGGTTTGTTGGATGAATCAGTGAACTAAAGAATGAATGAATGGACAAATGAATGAATGAGTGAACAAATGAAAGTGATAAGGCAAAATGTAATACTGATAACCTCTTTGACTGAGTAGTATAACCTAACTACTCCCAACTTAAACAGAATTAATGTGTCCCAAGAATGAAGGGATATTTGATGAAGCCCCGCCTTCAATGGGTGCTCTCTAATCGGACTTAGGGAAAGGAGGACAACACCAGAGACTATAATCCTAATATCCTACCATGATACAAGTCCATTGCAATACTGCTGGAGGCAAAATCCAGAAGATCAAGGAAGGCAGTCAAGGAGGCATTGTCAATTTTTCGTTTGATTTGAATTGTCCTGATATATTGCTGCAATTGTCCCTGAATGCCTGAGCTCAAGAGATCATACCACCTCAGTCTCCTGAGCTGCAGGAGGCTCCTCCTCATGCTGATTGGTTTCAGAGTTTCAACAGACTTTAGGGGAGGGGGTTAACTGTCTCCAAGCAAACAACTGTGAGATGCTCACATAGAAAACACAAGACCTGGGGTTGGGGGATTTAGCTCAGCAGTAGAGCGCTTGCCTAGCAAGCACAAGGCCCTGGGTTCAATTCTCAGCTCCGAAAGAAAGAAGAAAGAAAGGAAGAAAGGAAGAAAGAAAAAGAAAACACAAGATCAAACCCAGGACAGGGCATTGGAAAGGAGACAGCCAGGGAATGGAGGAAGTATCAGGGTGATGAGGGAGTCAGGTTGGAGAGCACCTAGACAGAGGGCAGAGTTCACACTGGGCATTGCAGTCTCAGGGTGGAGGATGATTCCTGGTGCAGTTCTCTGGAAGCCTGGGAGAGAGTTGCCTGTGTTTTCCATACAAAACAGACCCACTAGACTGAGGACAGGTTGACAAGGTAAACCAGCAGGGAGCATTTTACCCAGGACTAATGCAGCATCAGGAAGCCTGAGATGGACACCTGCCATGGAATCCAGGAGAGAAGATGGGATGGTGTGTGGTGTGTTCAGTACAGGGGAGTCAGTAAAGGAAGCGTTGCAGCCCAGTGCTTGGGGGACACTTTAACTCCACCTTCCTCTCCTCTCAGGAGGGATCTGTGTTAGAATGTAGCCACATAGTTTCATGCCCTCTCTTAACCACTCACACAGACACTGGCAAGCCACCTTCTGAGAGTCTGTCTTAAATCTCTAGCTTTCAAGTGCCCAGATTTCTCAGTTTTCCAAGTGAGTTTCCAGACTCTCTGCTGGTGGGCACACATCTCTTCCTCCATCTGCCCTGCCTCTCCAGTGCCACACAGAGAAACACTGTTTCAAAACCCAAACCAAAACAGATAGAAAAAGAAGAGGAGGAGGAGGGGGAAGGGGAGGAGGGGGAGAAACTGAGCAGCAACCATTTCAGATCACCTGCCCCCTTTAAACCCGCAATCCCAGCTTTTTCCCTGTTTGCTCTTGTTTTGTTGAGTTCTTTCATGTTATTACTTTATCCCTGCATGGGTGTACTCCCTGCATGTATGTCTGTGCACATGTGCATGCTTGGTGTCCAAGAAGGTGAGAAGAGGGTTTCAGAACCCTTGGAACCACAGTTACAGTCGGCTGTGAGGCCCTGTGTGAATGCTGGGAATAAAATCCAAGTCCTCTGGAGAAGCAGGCAGCACTTGAACTGATGAGCCCTCTCTCCAGCTTCCTGTTCAGTTTTTCACTGTGTGTGTGTGTGTGTGTGTGTGTGTGTGTGTGTGTGTAGTGTGTGCAGCATGTATACATGTGGGTGTGTAGGTGCATGTTTGTGCATGTGTGCCTGTGTGGAGGCCAGAGGTGAACATCAGGTATCGATTATCGGGAACCATCTACCTTGTGTTTTTATATAGGCCTCTCCCTGGAACACAAGTCTTGCCAGTGAGTCTAGGCTGGCTGGTGAGTGAGCCCCAGGGATCCTGATATCTCTTCCCCCAGCATTAGGATAATATCCACATGTAACTACCCCTGACTTTTCATTTGGGCTCTGGGAATCTGAACTCAGGTCCATAAGACTGTACCTCAAGTGCTTTACCAACTGAACCATCTCTCCAGTGCCTTGCTCAGTATTTTAAATGGACATTAGCTTGTTTTCCCTCATAAAGATACGAAATTAGGTATATGAGAGATGAAAGGTCAGAGGCTCACTTCTCATGACCCAACATCCAGGGCAGGGGACAGTGACCAACAGAAGGATGCAAAATACTCACAGAGCCAGGAAGAAGTGGATTGGCCTAAACTGCCAGGAGAAGAGCCCTGCACGGCTGAAATAAGCTATGACCATAGACAGGAGGTACTGATGGAGAGAGGAGACAGGGAAGGAGAGGTCACACCCTGGAAAGGGAGAATGCAGGGACAGGGAAGGGGAGGCTGAGGTGGGTGACATGAGGCTCCGAGAAGAACCAAGAGTTTTGGGGGCCTGCTGGAGTGGGGAAGGGAGGTGAAAGGGGCTTTCAGGTGGGCCAGGCCAGAGGGAGCAGGCTCTGGGGCAGTTCTGAGGGAGAGCTTAGGACAACAGGAACAAGGAGGTCTTTGCCCGTTAGGAACAAAGGGTGCCAGAGAACTGTGAGAGGAGAAGAGGCAATTCCCAGGGTAAGATGGTGACTGTGGGCTCAGATCCCGAGGACCCCAGTGAGGCCTGGGCCTCCTGACCACTCTGCATGACACTGCCAGGCCCTGAAGGGAGACACTGGCAGGATATCAAGGGTCAGGACTGTGTGGCTTCAGAGAGAATGGTGGAGGGACAGAAGACTGTGGGTCAGGGAGGTCCCTCCCCAGGCAGGACAGGATCTGGAGCCCAGCTCAGCACACCTTATCAGACACTCTCAGCATCTTGTCCCAGGCCAGGAATTTTCTCACCACAGGATCCTCTGTAAATGAAGCATATGTGTCATGGTGTGGACTGCAACATGGAAAGAGGGCCATGAGAACCACCTCCCTGGGGGAGGGTCCAGGTAGGAACCCAGGATTAGACACAGGAGCAAAGGATGGAACAGGCACTTGTGGCAGAGATCCACCTGAACCTTCTGGGCGGAGGCGCTGAGAAAGGCTTAGAATATAGTGGCCTGTATACACGCTTAGATGCCTTCTATGTATATGTCATTTTGGAGTCAATCTTGCATATGCTGGACAAGACTCCACTACTGTTGGGGAATATTATTTTAAGGTGTGTTACTTTTGTTTATGTTGCATTTATTTAACTCTATGAAGTTGTGATACTTTGCTTATCTAAAATACCTGATGGTATAATAAAGAACTGAATGGCCAATAGCAAGGTAGAATAAAGGATAGGCAGGGCGGGCAGGCAGAAAGAATATATAGATGGAGAAATCTGGGAAGTAGACAGAGAAGGAGGAGGACCACAGAGCAAGCCACAGAGTAGGAATAGAAAAGGAAAAGCCCAGAAGCAAAAAGTAGACAGAATAATTTAAGTTAAGAAAAGCTGGTTAGAAATAAGCCAAGCTAAGGCCATGCATTTATAATTAAGAATAAGCGTCCATGTAGGATTTACTTGGGATCTGGGTGGCGGGCCCCCAAAAGTGCAGCAACAAACAACACACCACTGAGATACATCCACAGCCAAGGACAAAGACATCTCAACAGCTGATGTTCCCATTTGATGTCACATAAGGTTATGAACATGGATGTGTCGCCCTTGTGTGGATGAAGACAACCCAGCTCAGCAAAGTCAGAGCTAAGTTACAGCTGGGGTGGTGAACTCCAACCTCTCTCATTTCCATGTGGATCTATTTCAACTCTAGCCTAAGCCCCTGCTACCTATGAATCAACTGAGCTTGAGTTTCCCTGGCTGTGAGAGCAGCTTTCCCATGAGGAAGGAGGTTGACCAGAAGTTCCCTCTTTTGCCTAAGGAGGAAGCCATGCAAGTGTCACCTACCCAGCAGCCTGGCGAAGACTTTGTGGTGTTCAGGCCTCACTGTAGACACACGCTGCCTTTTTAGCTTCATCCTGAGCCCACACAGTGTCTCCACTGACCACACAGGCTCAGGTTCAGGGTCCCAAAGCTCTGCCAGGTCATCCTCAGAATCTGATGACAAGTCCCTCTTCTTCTTTGGGCTGGCAGATGGAGGCTGGGGGCTGGCCTCCACCCTTGTTTCTAAGTGAAGAAACCACAGCCCTGTGTGAAGCTCTGGCTTTGATGACTTCAGCCCTGCCTCACAGCACCCCAAACACCCCAAACCTCTTCAGCTGCTGCTTGTCCCCAAACATTTGTGCCTTTCCCTCTGTGCTGATAGCCACTGCCCCTCATCTTGTCCCCATCTCCTCTCCCTGTTCCTCAAGACTCTTCCTCATTAGAGATGAATTGTCCCCATGAAAAGGAAGTCTCTTCTTGTGTCCCCTCTTCTCTGTCCTGTCTCTGACTCTTGGTGCTTAACCCCTTCCTTGTTCTGTAGATTTTCTGTCCATGTGACGTCTGTGTCTGACCTGTTCTCCCTGCCTCCTGGACCCTCCTTCCTCCCTCCTTCCATCCTTCCGTCCCTCCTTCCTTCCATTCCTCCCTCCCTCCCTCTCTCCTTCCTCCCTTCTTTTTTTCCTTCCTCCCTTCCTTCCTTCCTTCCTTCCTTCCCTCCCTCCCTCCCTCCCTCCCTCCCTCCCTCCCTCCTTCCTCCTTGTTGTCACCCTCTCACATCTCTTCTCACGCAGTCCCCTCACCCGAGATCTCCCCATCCACCATCACCCCAGTTGAGGACCTGGTGATGCCAGGACTCTGTTCCTCAGAACACAATGACAGTTGGCCAGTGGTCACGATTCTCCTAACCTGTTTCCTCCTGTCCACAAATCCCAGACTCTGATCCTCCCGCCCTCCTCCCTGACTCTCGCTGACTCCACACATGATGTCCCTTCCCTAGTCTGAGGAGATCTCAAGAGTAGAGCTCTGAGAAGACACTGTTGTCATTTGGGCTGCCTAGCCCTGTGAGTGTGGTCCTTCATATCAGGAGGTCAGGAGCCTGTGATGTCATCAGCTTTCAACCTGAAAACCAGCTTAAAAAAAGCTTGTGTGATATATGGATTAATGTGTCCACTTTATCTCACAAACTAGGGTTGATATATCTCCTGCCACTGACATAGACTCATTCCACAATAAAACCATCTTCCATGTCTGGTTCCTACTTTCCCCTTTGTGTGCTGGGTAAGGGATGAAGACTGGGAGAGGTGCCTCAGTTGTTAAGAGTGTTTGGTGTGCAACCATAAGAATCTGAGTTCAAAATCTCAGTAACACAAGCCAGACACAGACTCTGTGTGTGTGTGTGTGTGTGTGTGTGTGTGTGTGTGTGTGTGTGTGTGTGTGAAGAGGGACAGGAGTCCCCAAAGCACCCCCATTTCAAGCAAGCCTCTCTCCCCAGCTTGAAACAGGCCTGAATTTCAAAATTAACAGAGCTGCTGACACAGATCCCAGGACAAAGCCATGACATTTGAAGGACTATCTGGTAACAATTGATTAACCACAGAATGCCCCAATGCTGGAGGTAGTCTATAAAGTTTGACAAATAACCGGTTAAAACTACAAAGTAAGGTAACACAGAAATTCTGAAAAATCCCTAAAACTTGAGCCAATCAGAATTACACCCATACTAGCACCCCTAAATGATGTAACCTTATGGTTTTTGCCTTTAAAAACTGAGCTTGCACCTCTGCTGTGTCAAGGTGCTTGACCAAGGTCCCTGCCATGCAGCTTGAACTGCTTCAATAAATCTTGCTTTTGCATTTCAGTGAGTTCTTGTCTCTGGTGGTCTCTCTGGGGGGTCTTGCACCCAGGGCACAACATTTGGGGGCCATCTGGGGTTTTGGGGGACCCAAGAGCCCCCAGAGCCCCCAAACCCCAAAGGTTTACACCGGCCGATTGGGTGAGTCTGTCTGTCTTGCTTGTTTGTTGTTTCTATTTCTCCTTTCTGATTGCTGCTGGCAGCTGTCTGTATCTGAGAGGTTCCATTTTGGTGGATGCACTATAAAAGCGAAACTGGAGGAGTAGGGAGATACCCCTCTCCTCGTCTGGGCAAAGTTCTCCAGTTTGAAGCCACTTTGCCAGGGACCCACAAGGGTCCAGTCTGTAACTGGGGATTGGGAGACTCTGTAGACTTGTCCCTGTCCCATCTGTAGGTCTTTGGCTTCCTCTCTGGAGCCCATCTGCCTGGACCATCTGTCAGTGGAATTCTGTAAAGGGCCCTTGTTCTTCCTTTTTGTCTGACTGTCTTGTTCGTCAATGTAATTTGTTGTGTTTCTGCTCATCACTCGTTTACTAACACACTGCAGACTGTGACACAAGGGGTTTTGTCTTCAGGTGACAGGAGAGCTGTTTTGTTGTCTTGTCTTATGTTGTAAAAAATTTTGTTTGCCTTCCAGTTGGAATGTCCTACCTATATGAATGCGTGTGTGAGAAATGTGGCCACATATATATATATGTTTATGCCTGAGCTTGTGTATGCGTTATGACTGGATGGTATCTTATGGGCTGGATGGCCAGCAAAAGAGACAGAGGTCCCTTTGGTTGCTTTCTTGCTCTCTGACCAGAGTTTGGGCAGTAGGCAGGAACTAGTAGCAGCAGTCTGGCAGGCAGCAGCTGTGCAGCCCAGGTGCCACTGAGTGGGCTAGGAGGGCTGTGAGCACCACATGGCCCAGACTCGGAAGTTGAGTGGGGACTAGGCATGGCTGGATACTGGGGTGGGTCATGAGCACTGTGGGGCTCTGACATGGCCAGCAGGTTCCGGCTGGGTTCCTGTGCAGAGAGCCATGGGGCAGAGCTGGCAGAAGCCAGAACCCCCCCTCCCCCAGGAGCTCAAAGTGTGGAGAACTAACTGCCCCTCCAGGGTCACAGCTGAGGAATGGCCTACAGGTCTGTGGGCTCAGCCAGGGACAGGGAGTCCCTTCCAGTCTGCCACTCTCATGCACTTGAAAATCTGAGGTTAACAACAATCTTTTGTCCCCAGTGTGTGTGCCTTCCCCTCCTCTTCCTCTCCCATGCTGTCTGGTGGGGCTCCCAAGACCTGCCCTGGGGCTAAAACCTGATCAAGGTCTGGTTCCAAGAATAAAATGTCACTGCCTATGGTTGCTAAGTTCCTGCGACTATGTTATAAGGCTAACAAAGTTTCTTGTCTGTGGTACAGTGCTGATGCAAATTTAGGAGTTATTCTTGTTATGGTATATGCATGTATTTCTGTTCTTGTTTAAAATATTGTAGCTTTACAATATATCTAGACTACTGAGGGAAATCATAAGAGTTTCTATGTTTAAAAAAGCAGAATTTATCTGGAATAAATGTCTGAGGGATCAAAGGAAAGGACTTAGTGTACACAAAAGGTTGTAGAAAGTCAGAGAGGATATGATGTAAACTATGTTTGTTATGGTTTCTTATATCTGCAAATACTGAATTTAAAAGTTAATTCTGGTTGGTTTCATTTTAAAAATGGCTAATGATTCTGCAAACTGCTTATGTATGTATGTATGTGGACAGGTATGTGACTTGGATTTAACTATATGTGTAAATGTAAGCTAGCTTTAATGGTATGTATATGTATGTAACTTGAATCGAACTGTATGTATGTATGCAAGTAATTATTGTTTAAAAACATGCTTTAAACAGCAACCATGTGGTGACCTCACTGGCAGCCATATGAATGGCAGCCATCTTTTACTAAGGTTATAAAGATCTACTCAGATTAACACCTAAATACTTATGTCTTTACCAAATGTTTAACAACAGGTTCTAGAGAATTTAAATAGATGGCAACATATGTTTAATAAATAAGGTATTTAATAAATATTAAAGTTGTACCTCAATGCTTTTATACACAGGAATATACTCTGGCAGCTAAACTTTGTAATTTAAGATTTACCCATGTAATAAAATGATAATGGTTTTAAAGACTTAAAAGGATCATGGGAAACAGCTGAGGTTTGCAAATGTATGGCAGGACTAGAGTTCCAAAAAGAGTCCAGTTGCAAAGGTGGACCTTAGCAGTTTTAAAAATTCCAGTGCCAGATGATGATCACTAGAAGCACCAGCCATAATGAAATAAAGCAAGCCGGCTATATATGTGCTGCCAAGGGTAGAGTCACAGCCATAAGCTCCACATGCTAACCAGAAACTGGGATGTTCATTTCTTGTGATGCAGCAAGACAATGACCTAGGCAGTCTGACAAAGGACTTGAAACAGCTTCTGACTCCACAAGTCTTCACCCTTTGGGAGTTAAAAAAATCTGTTAAACCTGTATGTTAGATGTTTGCATTGAGATTCAACAATGGCAAAACTGCAGTTATGAAATACCATTGAATAAAAATGTTTCTCCTTACCCAAGGTACATTCAGGCTTAAGAATGCTGTCTAGCCTCCTTGTATTTGCTAAGTTTGTGAAGCTTAAGTTATTTGGATAAACTGAGACATATATATGTTTTATATTGATATTTTGTTTTGGTTTCTTTACTGAACCGATATTTGATGCTAAAAGAGCTTCAATTTAAAATAATTGTTTTTAAGGCTACTTATTGTAGACTGTTAGGGAACATAAGTAAATAGCCATAAATAATCAAGTTTTTAAAAAAAATTGTAGTCAGGCTAAGTACTGATGTAATATTACAGGGATAAGCTTTACTTAGTCCCTTGCATATGTTTTCAGGGTAGAGCTTGAAACAAGTAACTAGAAACAAAGTTTGTCTATTCAGATATACCTGGACAGCCCTCATACTTCAGAGATCTACAGAATATGACATTTAAATGTTGATCTAAAAACTTATTACATCAGACAGACTTCCAGATCCTAACAGTGACTCAAGGTCTCCAAAGAAGATTACTTATGAGGCACCAAAACATCTCTGCCTGGATTATGGCAACACTGACCACAGGGCAAGATGCCCCAATGCAACGCCTGCCACCAGGACCCAGCCCAGACTGTGGACAAGCAGGACACTGGAATTGATTGCACCCTTTTTCCTGGACAAATCAAGATCAGTCTTCTGTGTCCCTATTCCACAGGAAAAATACTCTCCCTTATGGGCCTGAGGGCGGAAGAAGATCGATGCTGTTCTGACCCATGCCTCCAATGCTATGGAGACCTGGGTATGGACTGGTCCCTCTCATTTATAGAATTGGAAGCTGCTTGGTCTGCACTCAGATATAGTTTATCCTTCTCAGATCTCTGATAGTACTGATGGCTAGGTTAGCTATAACTTTGTCAGCTTGGCACCACCAGACAATAAGATCCTTCTGCAAGGCTATAGCCAGCTTGTTAGTTCATTTTAAAAAATGTTCTAAGATACAAAAATTTAAATAAGTCATAAAGGTTCAGATATCAGTCTAAGAATGGTCTGATGATAAAAAATCTTCTAAGCTTTAAGGATCTCAAAAAAATAATTTAAGATAAAAAATGTTTCAGATTGTTTTCCGGTTCTATGATGTAATGGTTCAGAGCTTAACATTTAAAAGTCCTGACAAGCTGGCAGAGCAACTACTACTTACTGTTCAGTCACAGGTTTAGCATTTTAGATTTGTCATCTAAATATATCTAAATGTAAACCTAAAAATGCTTCTCATCAGGTCAAAAATCTCTGTCCAATTTATTCCTGGCTCTCTGGACAGAAGGAAAATGTACAAGCTTTTAACCCAAATCTGCAGTTCTTGTTGGGACTCAAAGGTGTGAGTCCACTTCTGCTGTTTTACAGATACCCATTACCTGCTTTGTCTACGATATGGATTTCAGTACAGATTGGTATAGGCCTCAGAGGGTTAAAAGAGTCATAAAACTTGGATCCACGGGTGGTGATGGCGGCGGCGCACGCCTTTAATCCCAGCACATGGCTGCAGAGGCAGGTGGATCTCTGTGAGTTCGAGGCTACCAAGTGAGATCCAGGAAAAAGACACAAAGCTTCACAGAGAAACCGTGTCTTGAAAAACAACAACAACAACAACAACAAAACAAAAACAAAAACGAAAAACCCTTGGATCCACTTCACAGAGGTTGGAAGGACCCCAGATAAGTGCAGATTCCTAAGGATGGTATTTTTCCTCTCTCTTGGTCTTGGGACTCCTGTTTTTCCCAATTACTAAGGGTATGGGCCAAAGGGTTCCAATAAATTCATAAATTTTAACTTCTGTTCCTGTTTAAGTTTGTCTCAACAGATTTTCACTTGGCTGGCAGTCCCCTCCAAGCTTCAGTTGCTAACTACACTGCTCCAGATGTGTGACCTCTGGACTTGTTAAAAGCTGATGTGGACCAGCCCAGCCAACGTGATTCTTCCCTGTCTCTACGGGGTCAGACAGCCACATGCTTCTGACAAATGCCCCAATTGCCCAGTCTTTAACTAGCCTTTCAGCCTTTTGGGAGCCCTGACAATGGTGCCCCAATGCCAGCTGGAAGCAGATCCAGAAAAGAATATGTCATCCCATGTTCCCTCTTTAGATAAGGCTGAGATGTTGGGTCCAAAGAAAACTCCCTGACATAGAGGCAAAATGGGCATTATTAACTACTTTAATTTCCACCCTAATAGGTCCATTAACAGTCAGTCTTGCTTCTGGTACTAACCATCGGGCCCTGTATCTTCAACCAGCTGCTCCAATACATAAGACAGAGGCTGGGTACAATTCAGCTCATGGTATATGCCCAAGAAGACAAGGGACACCTACGAGCTGGCCACTAGAAACCCATGAGATGGGGGAAATGAAGAACCAAAGCACCCTCATTTCAAGCACACAGAAATTCTGAAAAGCCCCTAAAACTTGAGCCAATCAGAATTATACCCATACTAGCACCCCTAAATGATGTAACTTTATGGTTTTTGCCTTTAAAAACTGAGCTTGCAGAGGGGTGGGCACCTCCTCTAGCCTCTGCTGTGTCAAGGTGCTTGACCGAGGTCCCTGCTGTGTGGCTTGAACTGCTTCAGTAAACCTTGCTTTTGCATTTCAGTGAGTTAGTGTCTCTGGTGGTCTCTTTGGGAGTCTCGCGCCTAGGGCACAACAAGGAGGATCCCTGGTTATTGGCTGCTAACCTAGCTAAGAAATGAGAAGTAAGGCACAGAGTGATAGAGCATACTTGATGCCCCCCTCTGGCCTCTTGCACACTCACAGGTGTATACACACACACACACATACACACACACACACACACACACACACACACACACACACACACACCAAGAGAGAGAGATAGAGTGATGGGAGAATTCCCACAGAGCTGCACCTAATCTGACTCTAGAGTGTCAGCACCTAGCTTTGATCCACCTTTTGTGATTGCTGCCTTCACTCTCCATACCTTTTGTTTGAAGTTATCTAAGAGTTTTCGTAGGGGATCAAAGCCTATGCAAACTTAGTTTAAGAACAACCAGAACACTGCGGTATTCTTTTTTTAAAAAATATTTATTTATTATGTATACAGTGTTCTGCCCAGAAGAGGGCACCAGATCTCATTACAGATGGTTGTGAGCCACCATGTGGTTGCTGGGAATTGAACTCAGGACCTCAGAAAGAGCAGCCAGTGCTCTTCACCTCTGAGCCATCTCTCCAGCCCACTGTGGTATTCTTTACTGAGAATTTGTATTTGGCACTGTCCCTCTGTGTGGCTTAGATAAGAAGATTTGGTTATAGAATTTACTTACTAAAGGTGTGACTTGTATAACAATAAAAGGGCCCTTTACTCAGGGATAGTGAGCCTGCAGTTGGGAAAGGCTAAAAATTCACCCTCAAGGTGCCTCTCTCTCTTGATTCCATAGACCTGCGTGAACACCCACATCCAATATATAATAACACACACACACACACACACACACACACACACACACACACACACGCACGCACACACGCATGCATGAAGAGAGACAGAGGAAGACACATGATGTTGACTTGTGGCTTCCCCAGAAATACAGATACTTGGGTAAGTTTCAATGATTCTAAGAGTAGAAGAAAGAGGTCTGGCTTAGCCATTGACTGGAACACATACAGATTTAGAATGCAACAGGGATTAAAAACAGGGAGGGAGCAAATCAAGGGGTGATGAGATGGCTAGATAGGTCAGAGCACTCTCCACCAAGCCTGTTGGTCTGAGTTTGATCCACATGACTGGAAGGAGATAACCGACTTCCACAAACTGTCCTCTGACCTCCCTATGTGTCCCATGGCAAGCACATGCACACACACACACACACACACACACACACACACACACACAAATGTTAACTTTTCATTAAAAAAAGGAGTAACGTTTCTCTTGAGCAAGCAGCAAATGGAGAGTGTTTTTGAGTGAGGGGTGGTGTGATGGGAGGCTTTCTTTGCTGGGTGGAGGCAGGCCTGGAGTCCTTCTCTGAAAAACCATCTAGCCAACTCTTCCTGCAACCTTTGATGCCTATGTAAACATGGAGACCTGGGAGGGAGGCGTAGGCAGAGTATCTACCCCTCATTTCTCCACACCTCGTTGGGCCTGTAGCTCGGGCTTTCCCCTTATCTTGGTGAGTGGTTGTTTCCAATTACTTTGGGAAGCATATTGGTCTGTGACCCTCAATACCCAGTAAGACCCTTGGAGCAGAGTGGGGCAGGGACTGAGCAGCTGGGCTTCTACTACTTCCACCCATGGTGGCGTCTCAGGATCCAGATTTTCTACCCCAGATGGTCACATTTACCAAATGGAGCAAATACAGGAAGTAGGGGCTGTTGCCACACAAGCATGATGACTGGAGTTGACACCTATAATACCTCCCACAAAAAGTCAGTGGGTGTGGCAACTTTTCTGTAATCCCACTACTCAGAAGTGGAGACTAGGGAATCCCATAGCCAATCTGGCTGGCTGGGCTAGTGGGTGAGCTCTGGGTTCAAGGGACTCTGAAAAAGTGGAGCATAATTGAGGAAGACATCCAATGTCAACCTCTGGTCTCCACACACATTCACTCATACATGTGTGTGCACCTATACACACACTCACCCACATACAAGCATACATGCATGTGCATGTACACCACACACACATTAAAAAATTTAATTTCCTTAAATATAGGAATTAACACTTTTAGGAAATCAGATACACACACACACACACACACACACACACACACACACACACACACACGAGCCTGAGAGGTCCTAGTTCACTGTCCAGATGCAGACTTCACAATTCACTGAACAAGAGGGACCAAGCTCAGCTTAGAGAAGCCAGTAGTGTCCTGAAGTGGTAGGCACTGAGTGGGGTCTCAGAACTGGAGGCCATAGTCAGAGAATGTGCACTGGCACATAACCCCCCACTGAGAGCATTCAGTGTACAGGAAAGTAAAAGCCAGGGTTGGAGATCGAGGCAAACCCCACTCCTATCTTCACCTTGATCTTCAAGACATCCATATACAAGGTTGCCACTGGAGGCATGGTCATGTTTCATCTCCTTGTCACTTAAACTTATGGGGCTGAAGAGATGGCTTAGTGGTTAAGAGCACTGATTGCTCTTCCAGCACCCGCATGGTGGCTCACAACCATCTCTAACTCTAGTACCAGGAGGATCTGAAGCCTTCTTCTGGTCTCCAAGGGGACTGCACACATATGGTGTGCAGTCATACATGCAGGCAAAACATACATACATGTAAAATAAAATAAATTCTTTTTAATTTATGTTTTGTATGTGCATATATGTGGATACATATACATGTGCATGTAGAGGTAGACATTGGTCTTAATTGCTCTCCACCTTATTAAACATTTAAAATTTATTTTATTTGGGGTGGGCTTGGGCAAGTGCAGTCAGAGGACAGCCTGCTGGAATCATCACTCTTTTTTTTAAAAGATTTATTTAAAGATATATTTATATATTTATTATGTATACAACATGTATGACTGCAGGCCAGAAAAAGGCACCAGATCTCATTACAGATGGTTGTGAGCCACCACATCGTTGCTGGGAATTGAACTCAGGACCTCTGGAAGAGCAGTCTGTGCTCTTAACCTGTGAGCCATCCCTCCTGTCCCCTGGAGTCATCACTCTTATACCACCACATGGGTCACAGGGCTCAATCTCAAAAGGTCAGATTTTGCAAGAGGTGCCTTTACCCATCTCGTCATCCTGCCGGCCCTCCACCTTGTATTTTTGAGACAGTTATAGTGATATTTTATTTGTATTGAAATTTGATTTTATTTGTATGTCAATAAAGTTGCCTTGAGGTCAGAGCAAGCCAGAGCAGAAGCTGAGCAGTAGTAGGGCACGCCTTTAATCCCAGCACTTGGGAGGCAGAGCTAGGTGGATCTCTGTGTGTTCAAGGACACACCCAGCATGGCAGACACACGCCTTTAATCTCAATACCAACCATAGAAGACATGGAGGTATGTACAAACAGGCAGTGACGAGGAGGTCATGTGGCTGGGTTTACAACCAATGATAGAGGAGAACAGAAAGTTTTTAAATAGACAGGACGCAGAGAAGTAGGTCTCTTGCGGAGAGGAAGAACCGCAGAAGCAGTGAAGGGTAAGGTTTTCTGCTCTTGCTCTGACCTCGTGGTTTTTAACTCTGCAATCGGTTCTGTGTTTCTTATTTAACAAGCCAGATACACCTACAGACAGTTTCTACTGAACCTGGAGCCTGATGACTCATCTAGACTCACTAGCCACAAGTATAGGAGAATCTACTGTGTCCACCTCCCCAGCTCAGATTACAGGCCCAAGCCACCCTTCCTTGTTTTGTTTTGTTTGGGACAGGATTTCTCTGTGTAGCCCTGGCTGACCTGGAGCTCAACCACATAGACCAGGCTGGCCTCAAACTCACAGAAATCCACCTGCCTCTGCCTCCTGAGTGCCATCTTCTTGGCCCCTGGTTATCATTTTTCCTCCATTGGGAGACTATAGGAGCAGCCATCTCCTGGAAGCCACATGGAGAAATTCCAATTATGTGTAGGATGGGTCTCCACAGTGGATGACTGAGGGGTCAAGAGGAGTGGAGAAGCTGTGCACTCACAGTGAGAAGTCCTAGTACTTATGATTGAAGAAAGCGGATTCAGATGGCATGGCTCACAGAGGCAAGCTCCAGGACCTAGCCATCCATGGTTACCTGCAACAGAATAACAACTTAGTTCATGGCATTGATGTGTGATCCTAATTAGTCTTATTAAATAAAAACCCGGAGTCAAATAATGAGATTGAAAGTTGAAAGATCAGAGAAGCAGAGCAGCCAGCCACCAGAAACTTCTTACCTCCAAGAATCCTCAGACCAAATGTGGGTGGCAGGGGTGGAGGATAGGGTGGGGGATGGGGTGGGGGTGTATCCTTTCTTTATGAATCTTCAGACTGAATGGGTGACATCCTGTCTCTACAAATTCTCAGACTGAATGGGGAGGCGGGGATGTAGTTGGAGAGCTTCTCTCTGGCCCCCACCAAGCCCTATTAGTCCAACAACTCATTTATAAAATAAACATATAGACATTTATATTATTTAAACTGTTTGGCCATTAACTCAGGCCTACCATTGTCTAGCTCTTATTCTTATATTTAGCCCATTTTTATCAATCTATACTTTGCCACGTGGCTCGTGGCTTACTATTTATTACCTTACATCCTCCTTGTCATGGCGGTGACTGGCAGTGTCTCTCTCCCCCCAGCCTTCCATCTCTCAGAATTCTCTTCTCTCTTGTCCCACCTATACTTCCTGCCTGGCCACTGGCCAAACAGCATTTTATTTATACAGAGCAAGAAATTATTTAGGCCACTTCACATAGTTATAAGGGAGGTTTATTTTGTGGGGTAACTTACAAATGAAGGGATAGGTTGTAGGGTCTGACAAAGGTATGGCGCAGTCCGGCGATGTCTCTGGAGAACTCTGCTCGGTCTACCTCCAGTGTCCAGGGTCCCAGAACCAAGAGAGACCTTTCCTCTCGATCCTGGGTCTTCAGCTTCCTCCCTCAGCCCCACCTTGTGGGCGTGACCATTACCGAAGCCTCAATGGGGGTTGGAACTTCCAGGCCAAGGCTGGGATGGCTACCCACTACAGGGGGAATCCTGTCTCTACAAATCCTCAGACTGAATGAAGTGTAAGATCCTGTCTCCACCTCCCATGTGCTGGGATTAAAAGCAATGAGCCATTACTGCCTGGCTTTGTTTCTTTTTCAGACTGGTTCAATCTCATGTAGCCCAGTTGGCCTTGAACTCCTGATCTTCCTGCTTCTCCCAAGTGCTGGGACTAAAGGTGTGTGCCACCACTGCCTGGCCTCTATGATTAACTGGTGGCTAACTCTGCCCTCTGATCTCCAGACAAGCTTTATTTGTCAGAACACAGACAAAATATCATACAATAGGGCATTGTTAATGTTCTAGAGGTAGAGCATGGGAGAAGCTGGTGGGGGAGGGGTCAGGGACTGATATGATGTCATTCTACACAGGCCTGTGAATGTGGGAGCAAGTCCCCACATGCCTCACCTAAGCCCAACTGACTATGATGACACACACCTGCAATCTCAACACTTGTGAGGCTGAGGCAGGAGGATTGCTGCAAGTTCCAGGCCAGCCTGGGCTACAGAGTGAGACCTGTTTCAAAAACAAACAAACCATGGGGGGCCCTGGACAGACATAAGAGCCTGAGTTCAATCTTCAGCAACCACGCTACAGAAAGAAAAAGCCAGGTATATAGCATTTGCCTGTAATCCCCTGTGCTGGGGAGGCAGAGGCAGGAAGATCCCTGGGGATCACTGGCTGGCCAGTCTAGCAGAATCAGCAAACTCCAAATTAAATAAGACCCTTTATTAAAAAAAATAAGGGGGAGAGTGGTTGAGGAAGACATCTGACCTCTTGTGCGCGCGCGCGCGCACACACACACACACACACACACACACACACACACACACACACACGGGGTCGGGGGAGAAGGGGGGAAAATGGTGAAAAGTGAGTAATGAATTGATGGGCAGTCTTAGAATGGACATTTCTGTTTGTGTTATGTGTATGGGTGTTTGGGTGTTTTGTCTGCATACCAGAAGAATCATTCAGATCCCATGGGACTACAGTTATAGATGCTTATGAGCCACCAAGTGAGTCCTGGGAACTGAACAGCTCCCAGTGGACATGATCTTTAAAAGCAGGATGCCAATAAAAGTCACCATGAGATACCACTTCACACCCATGAGGGTGGTGGTAATAAAGAAGTTGGAGAATAGCAAGTGTTGGCAAGAATGTGATGAGCACTCTATATTGCTGGCAGGATTGTGAAATGGTGCAGCCAACATGAAAAATGGGTCAAACAAAGGATTACCAGATGACACAGCAATTGCACTACTGGATGTTACCCAGTCAATATCTACAAGAGGTACTCACACAGGAACTTGAACATAGCAACTTTGTTCACCATAGGCAAAGGGTGGAAACCCTCCCAGCATTTATCAGCAGATCATTGGGTATCTGTCAGCAGACCAGTGCATAAACAAAACGTGATTTTTCCACAATTTACCTTAAGGTGAAGAGCTGGGGAGATGGCTCAGGAGGTAAAGGCACTTGCAGTGAAAGCTGGATAACTTGAGTGACATCCCCAGAGCCGAGGTCAAAAACAAAATGAACAAACAGACCAGCAGATGTGGTAGCTTATCTGGAGTCCCAGCACTCCAATAGCAAGATGGGAGGAGGGCAGAGGAGACTGTCAGAAGCTCATGGGCCTACAATCTGCCTTCAGGAAGCTTGCTGGCCAGATATCCCAGAATACTCAGCACAGGAACAGCACAAGACCTGCCTCAGAAACAAGTGAAGCAAGAGCACCAACTCTCCAAAGTTGTTTTCTTGACCACACATGCATCACAACATGTGCATGCTCACTTATAAACAAGTGAAAAACATTTAAAATGAATGAAATGTTTATGTGTACATTATATCTACACATCAGGTATGTACATCCAGAACATATCTCTCCCATTATTGCCTCTCTGTCCAAAGTGCACCCTCTTTATTTGCTTCATGACCATAGAGTTGGTCCTTGTAAATCCCATTTTATGGTCATAACATCAGTTCTTGCAAATAGGAGATGCTGTGTGAGATCAGACAACTATTTACTCTCTGAATCTTTCCTTTAATTAAGGCAACTGAAAGCCAGAAGACTCCCCTAGTCATAAAGTGATAATTGACAGCTGGAGCTGAAGCCCAGACCTCCTGATGAACCACTGCATCAGCCACTATGAAGCATCCGTCCTAGGTGGCCTCTTCCCTCCACACCTTCCAAGGTAAGGGCACACAATGGAACTCTTCATTCTGAGGTGCAGCTTCTTTCCTCTTTTTCCTTCAGGCCTGTGATTCCATCTTGGATCACAGCTCACTTATTCCATTCAGTCCATTTTCCAGTTTCTGAACAATGTCCTACGTTCCCACCACAGGCAACATGAATGTCTGCCTGTACTGAATTTCTGGGATGGGAGAGCTGTGAGATGCTTTGTTTGCTCGGGAGGCTCTGGGGTGGGGTCTGACGTCTGGCCCACCCAAATAGGGGACGGTGCCAGGTGTTACACCCGGAGAGGTTAACATTTACTCAGGAACTAGAATTATGAATCTTTAATATCAAACAAGGAAACTTGTTTGTAAATATATAACTTGCCCAACATCACACACTCTCAGAATGTACTTGCTCAATTTTACATCTATCCCTACGGATTTTTTTAGCCTAAGTTAGCCTACATGGGGTTGATATATATTGGCCTTATCTTTTATAGCACATGAGTTTGTTAGTATTTTATTTACTTCACAATTTTCCTTTAAAATATTTTGCAATGGTATGAAATATTTGGATTTACAGTCCATGTACTCTTGCAATAGTGCATTACTTTTTTTCCTTTTAAAACATATTTTGTGTATGGATATTTTGCCTTCATGGTTATCTGTACAACATGAGCATGTAATGCTCATAGAAGCCAGAAGAAGACACCAGATTCCTTAGGAATGGAGTTATAGACAGTTGTGAACCACTATGTGGGTGTTGGTAATCCAATTTGAGTCCCCTAGGAGAGCAGCCGGTGCTCTTAACTGCTAAGCCATCTCTCTAGCCCCAAGAGTACATATTTACATCAAGGTATATTATGACCATTATACTTTCAACACTATTAATTTTAGTTCCATATTTTTAGTATCTTCTCTGATATTGTGATTTGCATTACATGGTTTGAAAAAAGGCTGGGCTGGGGAATGCAGCTCAGTGATAGAGCATCTGCCTAGATTCCCCCAGTGAGGGGCTAGGGGTGTGACTCAGCCATAGAGCACTGCCTAACATACAGGAAGGCCTGGGTTCTATTCCCAGCAATGAGGTATAAATAAAAGATTAAATTTTTCTTGTGGCCATATGGTAAAGTGTTTTCCACCCTTTCCATTTTAAAGAGCGTTTCCTTGAGAGAACTCACAGCAGATATACATATTGTCTCTTTGATACATATCTAGTTTTTTTGTTATTATCTAAGCTTTCTGCCCTCATCTCAAGCAAGGACTTCCTTCCCTGAAAGACCTGAGAGTCCCTTCTTTGCAATGTAAACCTCAATGAAAAGAGAGTTTCTATCTCTCTGTCACCTGGGGAATTTAAGCTAGGAGTCTATCTTGGACTCAATAGCTGTAACACTCATGGCTGTTGTACCGAGTCACAACACCTGAGTCTATTCAGGATCAGTAGGCAGGTACAGTTGCTATCTGATGCTGCTGCTGGAGTTCATATATTACAACATCTGCCGAGTGCCAGGGCCACCAGTGGGTTAAAGGCCAGGACATTAAGTCTCTAGTTTCTAAAGCTGGACACAATAGACCTCTAGGTCAGGACTTGGAGCCAAAAGCCCCTAGACCTGCTGGTCCAGCCAGTAGACCATGGGCACACAAGAGCCTGGGATGCTGGCACTGGTTGAGCTTCTTATTGCTTACCCAATTCCTACCTGAGCAGAGAAGGGTCTCAGCCTGCTGATGGGTGACCCTTGTTCTGTCTGTTCACATCGAAATCTTATCTTACTACAAAATTATATAGGCTTGAAATATCCTCGTTGCAAGCAAGGAATTCCTTTTCTGAAAGACCCGAGTCCCCTCTGTGCAATGTAAAGAGAGGGTTCCCATCTCCCTGTCACCTGGGGAGTTTAGTCTGGGCCCCACATTCAGTGATGTAACTTCCTGGTTGTAACAGGGATGTGGGAGCTTTTGCTTAGTGAGATAAGGACCAGCTCAGATGGACACTTCAGTTACCAGGTGACATCAGAACAGACCTAGGAGAAGGTGCAGCCAGTCTTGAAGAGCAGTCCTTCCAAGGAGGAGGAATCACCCTTTCTCCTGAGACCACGTGCACCCTGCAGTGTCTGTGGAGCTACTCAGCTTTTTTCTTCTGCTGGTTCCTCCATAGTTTATCTAAGATTGGCACTTTAGGGTGGCTTGGTGCTTCCTCTGTGATGGAACTCTTACTTTCCGCAGCAGCACAGAGAACTTTCTGGGTTGGCAGATTTTGTTATTAATTTAATGCCATCGTCTTTATGAAGGATCAGGCCAAGAACACCGTTGTATTATTTCAGCAAGAAATTGATGAATTGTTCATCATATTGGGCCGTTTTTGAAAACTTGTCATTGTTGCCTGACCCCAGGTATCATCTTTCAGAGGTCATATTACAGGTGGCTGTTTTGTGCTTTCTGGTTCTGTTTTTAGAGTTTCTATGCATTAGTCGTGTGATCTAGAAACCCCACTATTTGTGTTCTCTCTTCTTTCTTTGTAAAGCATTGCTAGGTATTTCTTGTGCCTAATATTTCAAGGAAGTTTGGTTAATTGAGAATAACACACAATTTCTTCCTTCTATTTCAAGAGTCTCCGGCCTAAAAAGGATTTGGGTCGTAAACAGCAAGCCGTTTCTCCAGGCTCAAAGGGAGTGAGGACAAACGTGAAGTTGAGAACAAGCCTGGGGGCGGCCATTGTTCTCAGAGCGCTGCCTTCAAGCTGCTGGGAGGAGGTATATTCTTGCGCGATGGTCCCTAGATGCAGCGGCGCGAGGACTTCTGGAAGACAGAGTTTCTGCGCCACTCCTGGGGAGAAAGGAGAGCCTTGGAACTCCTACTTCCTGTAAGACGCTGCACATGCGCGTCTCTGCCTATGTGCGTGCTAGTACCTGCTTACGGCCTCTGCGCCACCCTGACTTATTGCGGGTCCCGGCTGGAGGCTACTTTCCCTCCCGCAGCTTTTGCGTTCGTCAAGTTGGAGTCGCTGAGCCTGTGGGGCCGAGGCCAGAGCTTCCCGGTCTGCAGCCGGCAATCGCAGCTGTGCGGTCTGGGCAGGCCTAGCTGGAGCGCGTCGCGGAGGCCGAGAGCTGGGAGGACAGGGGCTGAGGGACCGTCTGCTTGGTGAGGCCCGTGGGCGCAGATCGGGGCCGGGCGAGGGAGGCTGGACCTGGCTGGACGCTTGCCGAGGTCCTACTGATCTTCGTGAACCTGGGTTCCCCGCTGTCTCCAGCTTGCGGAGCCCGAGAGGGTCGCGATGGCTGACAGCAGAGCAGCCTCATCGCTTTGGGGTGCATGGACGGTCCGAGGACGAGGTGTGCAGGCACTGAAAGGGTATGCGGTTCCATGTTCCCACGGTGTCATTCAGCGTCCTTCAGCACCGTCTGCTAGTTCCTACCTTTGTTAGCACTCTGACCACCCTTGTGGCATCCTAACGGTGTAGTGCAGGAAGTCTGATTTTGCCTCTGTTTGTGGAGGAACACTGAGTGTGCCACAGTGTGTGACTTAACCAAGGTCGTGCAGGGGTTTGTGGATAAGAGTGCCATTGTTTTCCAGTTTCTCTCGTATTCCTTTTAAAAATGCACATCAGTAACCAAGTTTAGTTGGATAGTTTGAAAACAAACCATGCTTTATTACTGTTAGTACAATGTCTGTCTATCTGGACCATTTTTTTTTTTTAACGTTTTTATTTTTGAGACATGGACTCCCTGTGTTGTCCAAGTCGTTCTGGTGCTCGGTGATCCTCCTGTCTCAGCCTCCAGCAGGGATTACATGTATGTTACCTCATGGAACATTAATCCCAAATGTATAAAGCTCAGATTCTTCATTCACATGACATATTTTCACCAATTTGAATGTGAAATAACAAAATAACTAACCTTTTTCCACCTTTACATCTAATGCCAGAAGCAATGTTGTGTTCATCATTGAAAGTGTAGCCAGGCAGTGGTGGTTTACACCTTTAATCCCAGCACCCAGGAGGCAGAGGTAGGCGGATCTCTGAGTTCGAGGCCATCCTGGTCTACAGATCAAGTTCCAGGACAGCCAGGGCTACACAGAGAAACTCTTCCTTAAAGAAAGAAAGTGTAGCCCATCCACCTGCTACCTGTTGGGGAGTTACGTTACGTGTGTGGTTCCTTCCTGTCACCCATGTTATCTCTTCAAAATGTTTGTAGGCTGTGATTTCACTTGGTGGTTCCCAGACAAGAGATGTGTCCCTGTGTAGACCAGTTAATGCTGAATTTCAGTGACCTTTTCCTCCCACAGGTCTGCCATCAGCAGTGTCTGCACTTTCCCAAGAGCAGCAGAAAATGAACCGGTCAAAGGTGAGTTTTCCCATTTGTAAATGTTTTTCTCTCCTTTGTAATGTGTTTTGAAAGACTTACAAAGGACTGTTCTTTAAGATGGTAGTGGAGGAATAAATAAAGGTGAATATAATATAAAATATAGCCTGAGTGGCAGACTGTCATGATCTGTTGTGTAGGCTTTGTGATAACTTTTGGCTGATAAAGTTACTTGACAGTATTAGGGAAAGAAAAATAATATCCGTTACATCACCTGCAGCTGCTATTGGGAGACGCCATTTTTTTGTTGCTTATGGATAGTACAGATTTCCTAGGACTTAGGAAATTTTCTTTATTCAAATTGGCATGACTAATAACAACCTTTGAGCCCTGTGTTCTCTTTGTTGGGTCTGTAAGTAGTTCTGCCTAAGAACTTGTTGCATAATGTTTTTCCAGGGACCAGAATGTCGTAAGCCAATGGGATATATTTCCATCTTTACTTTTTAAATCCCAGGAGTAAAAATCCAGACTATATGTTGTAGTAGTTTGATCAAAATCTTTTAATAATGGTTCTTTAAAATGCCTCTTATGAGCCAGGCAGTGGTGGTGCACGCCTTTAATCCCAGCACTCGAGAGGCAGAGGCAGGCGGATCTCTGTGAGTTTGAGGCCAGCCTGGTCTACAGAGTGAGTTCCAGGACAGCCAGGACTGTTAAACAGAGAAACCTTGTCTCAAAAACAAACAAACAAATTGCCTCTTACGGTTTTAATATTTTTCTGTCCCCTGTCCTGCAAGAAACTGGGTTGTTTATTTGTTGATTCACAGTTTGGAATCTGTTGCCATTGTTTTACCTTTTAAGTAGTTTAAAAAATTCCTTGCATGCCTTGTGAAATTGGTAGTTTGCTCAGAAAGATTAATCAGAGTATGTTCATTCATTTTTGTTGTTGTCGTTTTGAGACAGGGCCTCGTGTAACTCAGGCTGGCCTCCAGAATGCTGAGAATGCCCTTGATTCCGATGAACTCCCGATCCTCCTGCCTCCAAATCACACTGGGATCACAGGTATGCACTACTGTACCTGGCTTGTCCATTGTTTTGGCAAGCCCATTGTCATAGTTACATTTCGGTTTGCATGTTGAAAAACTACCTTGGCAAATGCAACTTAAGGGAGGAAGGTTGTTTGGGTTCACAGTTATAGAGTATAGTCCACCATATGGGGGAGGCAGTAGGAGTTTAATTTAAGGGAGCTGATAATTAATATCTTGTCTGAAGTCAGGATGGAAAGAAGAAAGAATGCTGCTGCATAGTCTTTGTCTGTTTCCATAGTCTAGGACCCAGCCAGGGAATGGTGACATCCATTGCAGCGGGTTCTTCCACTTCAACTAATGTAATCAAGACAATCCCAATAGGCCCATCTCCTGGGTGGCTCTGGATTCTACCAGTTTGACAACACTGACATCAAAATTGTTGTACATGACATTTGTGTGTTTCCTTCTAGAAACCTGTTATGTTCCTGTCTCAGTTGTTGTGAGATTAGCAGCTATGAAATGGCTGTTGTCACAGTCTACAGAGTTCTTAGGGAAGGAGGAACGGTAGCCCACTCATTGTGCCATTTCTTCTTCATTTATAAGCTAGAATACTTTTGTGAAAGTAAACTCCCCATTTAGGCTACACAGTTCCTGTAAGAAGACAGAGTAGCAACATGTTTTCTGTTTTTCAGTTTTGAGCTTATGGGTTTAAAAATGTCTCAATTATCTCATTGATGTTTGATTTACCTTGATAGTTCAGTCTTGAGCTTGAAGCCCAGATAATCCCTTTAAGTTGGTTTTTCAGTTCTTTGCAAACACTTCTTAAATATTTGTAATCATTTGTTTGTTGTTATTCAGCATTTGTTTTGTAGTAATTTCAGATTCATAGAAAAGTTGCAAAGAAACAAAAGAATTATACAAAGAATTCTTGCATGTCTTTTGTTCTAAGGTACCAATTCTTTTTTTTCCCCCACTTTGGTTTTTCAAGACAGGGTTTCTCTATGTAGCTTTGGTGCCTTCCCTGGAACTCACTCTGTAGCCCAGGCCTGCCTCTGCCTCCTGAGTGCTGAGATTCAAGGTGTGCGCCACCACTGATTGGCCCCAATTTTTGTTTTTAAACAACTTTTTAAAATTTAGTTTGTATGTGCCTACATATGTTGGGGGGCAATATGTACCACATACATGTAAAGGTCAGAGAACAATTTGCAGAAGTCAGTTTTTGCATTCCATAGGGATTCTGGGGTTGGACCCCAGATCTTCAGGCTGTGTGGCAAGTACTCTTACCCATTGAGCCATCTCACTAGCCTACCATGCTAGCATTCCTCAAGAGAGAGCCAGAATGGCTTCTGAAATAATAGACAGTATACACCCTACAGCACCAGATGTAAAACAAACAACCAAACACTTCACAATGACAAAGTGATGGCTTAATCTAGAGAATGTTACAAATGCTTTGAGATTGCATTTGGTCTTTTTTTAAGGGGATCCAACTGGGAGAGTCTTATTCATAGAATTATAGAGTCATACAAAGAATCATAGTCTTATCCACAGAATCAGGGTCTTATATATAGAATTATGGAGACATACATAGAATCATAGTCTTATACATAGAATTGTAGAATCTCATACGCAGAATTGTAGAGTTGTACTAGGCTTTTTCTTTTGGGCTACCAACCAGCTCCCAAATCATGACACTGAGATTTAATATTTGTTATGAATGCTTGGCCTTATTTTAATCTGTTTCTCTTTATTTACACTTTGCCTCAGGGCTTTTTACCTTTCTGTGTGTCCTACTCTGTCTGCTGGCTGGCAGCTGCCTGACTGGCCCTGGGTGTCCCTCTCTTCCTCTCTTCTTCTCTCCTCCTCCTCCTGTCTCCTTGTCAAGCCTAGATTTCTCCTCCTACTTATTCTCTCTGGCACCATCCCTGCCTATCCCTCCTCTGCTTAGTTATTGGCTGTTCAGCTTTTTATTAGACCAATCAGGTGCTTTAGGCAGGCAAAGTGAAACAGCAACACATCTTTACATAGTTAAACAAATGCAGCAGAAACAAATGTAACACATCTTTACAACATAGAGTCTCATAGAATTATATAGAATTATAGGCAGACCTAACAATCCTAAGTATTTTTGTGTCTAATAAAACACTGGAAGCAATACCTGACAGAACTGTAGAGAAAGACAGAAGTGCGGCTCTCACTTCCCTCTCACAGTTGACATAGCACAGCAGAAAACTGCATGTGTCTGGACACTTGCACATTGGTGGATACCTCCTGTTCCTGTCACCTGTCACTGCTGGGAGTGCAAGCCCTCATTTCCACATTTTAAGTCATTTTTGTAAAGTTACAAAGATCTCCTTTTATTTTTTCCTATTTGGCTTCACTTGTTTTTACATTTAGATTACTGATTTAGTGGGTGTTCATTCTGTGCTGGCCATCTTGGGATGGCTTTGTCCTTGTTCAAACAGTTATCTCCTACTCTTAGAATGAAATACCAGAGCCAGAAAACTTACAGAGAAAACTATTGTTTTTCTCGTGGTTTTGGAGGTCTATGGGAACAGACAGCACTGACTGCAGTCAGTTCTAAGCTGTATTACATCATGGAGCATGTTAGTAGGGTATCTGTGGCCAGATAGGAAAAGGAGACAGAAAGATTGGTCTCCACAGTTGCCACTTAGGTCACACACCTCCAAAAGTCTAAGGAGCTGTCTGTGTGCTACCTATTGAAGGTCTTACCACCTCTTAACTGTGTCATCCTGGGGACTAAGACTTTAATCATAAGTTGTAGACCACTTAGAACACCCCCAAGCTATAGCACTGTTTATTACAAGTCAGTTATGCAAAAAATGTAGTTTGGTGGTAGTGCATTTGCCTGGCATGTGTAAGGCCCTGGCTTTAATCTCCATTCTGCAAAAAAATGTCTATGGGTTGATAAGACATCCTTATTATATAATAATGAAACTCCACCTCCTACTTCCAAACTTTGTTTTCTGTACTGGCTCATTTTTGTTAACTTGATACAAACTGGGGTCACCTGGGAATTCCCTCCATTAAATTGGCCTTTGGGATCATTTTTTAAGTTAATTGATGTGGGAAGGTCCAGAAAACGTAGACAAAGCTGCCCTTGGGTATGTAGGCCTGGACTGTATAGAAAGCAGGCTATGCATGCTATGGAGAAGGAGCCAGCTAGTAAGCAGCGTTCTCTCGTGGCCACTGCATCAGCTCCCACCTTCAGATTCCTGCCTTGGTTTCTTTTGATGCTCTGTAACCCCTAAGCCAAATTAACCCTTTTCTCTTCTGTAACGCCTAAGCCCAATAAACCCTTTCCTCTTCAAGTTTCTTTTGATCAGTGTTTTATCACAGCAGCAGAGATGCAAACTAAGACATTTTCTATTTTAACTTCTCTTTATCCATGTATCAGTACCAAACTTTAAATCTTTGATTCTTGGATTTTGAACTTGGGCCTTCTGAGATGCCAAGCACACATTCTACTGACATATACTGACATGACAAACAGTTTAAATCATGAATCTACATTTGTAATCTGGTAGTATTATTGCCCCCAAGTAATTGCCCACCAGGACTGGAGCTTGAACCCAGAGCCATACTGTGCTAGGCAAGTACTCTTTTTTTTTTTTTTTTTAGCTGAGGATCGAACCCAGGGCCTTGCGCTTGCTAGGCAAATGCTCTACCACTGAGCTAAATCCCCAACCCCTGCAAGTACTCTTAACATTGAGCTTTATTGCTACACATGAACACGAACACGAACACACACATGCCTGTTGGAACAGAACCCTCCCAACTATCTCAGGTGGACCTTGAACTCATGATTTTCCTGCCTCAGCTTCCAAGATGCCATGATTATAGGTGTGTGTCACTGTGCCCAGTTAGTTTTCTTGTTTTGTGGAATAGAATCCCTTGCCTTGAATTAAGAACCTCCTGTTTCCATCTCCTAAGTGCTGGAATTATAGATGTGCACACCACTCCTGACTCTGTGTGTTAATTTTATATCCTGTTACTTTACAGTTATGTTATGGAGTTGGTTTTCGTTATCAGTTCTCTGAATTTTCATACCATCTGCAAATAGGACTAGATTTTCCTGTCCCGGATTATTCCTCTAAAGGTAAATAATGACCATTTGGGGAAGGCCAAGGGTTTTCTTCTGAGCTGTGTTACAGTAATGTGCTATACTCATGCTTTTCTTGAAGATTTAAAAACCAATTTAACAATTTTGTAAATAGTTTCTAATACCTGTTTCTTAGCAATACACTCTTACTTTATAGAAGAAATATCTTAATTTATTAAAAAACAAAATAGGAATCAGGCCAGCAAGATGGCCCAGCAGATAAAAGTGCTTTCCACAAATGCCCAAGGACATGAGTTTGATCTTCAAAATCCATGTTACGGTGGAAGAAAAGAACATACTCCACAAAGTTGTACACTGGCCTCCACACATGTGCCATGGCTTAAGTGTGCACATATACACAATACTTTTTTTTAAAGTATAAATCAATAGATAAAATTTAATTTCTCTGAGCAGGAGAGATGGTTCAGTGGTTAAGAGCACTTGTTTCTCTTCCAGAGGACCTGGGTTCAAGTCCCAGCACCCACATGGCAACTTACAACTTTCTGTGACTCCAGTCCCATGGGATTCTATACTTTGTCTGGCCTCTGTGGGGACTAGGCATGCATATGGTGTACAGGCATACATGCTAGCAAAACACAGATACATATGACAGAAAATAAGTTCTTTTTTATGAATAAATGTGGTTTTGTTAGGGTTGAGTTGTTCATCTTGATGCCTGTCTTTTTGCTTATGTTGTTTTCCTTAGCTGATGATTCTTTGGTTTGGTTTGGGTTTTTTCCAGACAGGGTTACTTTATGTAGCCTCAGCTTTCCTGGAACTCACTCTGTAGGCCAGGCTGTCCTTGAGCTCACATAGAGCCCCCAGTGCTGGGATTAAAGATGTGTACTACCACTGCCCAGCTGATGATTCTTAATATTCTGTTTAAATTTGTGGGAGAAATTTTCTTCTTTGAGGTACTGGAAATTGAGTCTAGATTCTCCGTTCTAGGCAAGGAAAGAGAAATTATTAACAGCTAATGTGAATGGACTCGGTGCTACTGGCTTGACTCACCTCTTTTTTTTTTTTTTTTTGCCAGAGCTGAGGACCGAATCCAGGGCCTTGCACTTGCTAGGCAAGCGCTCGCTCTACCACTGAGCTAAATCCTCAACCCTTTGACTCACCTCTTTACAGGGGTGATGGCTGTAGAGTCTGGACATATGTAAATAGGGAGGCTACCTAATGGCCTAGTCACCTTTCCTGCTGCTGTGACACGGCTAGAGAGGTGGTGGCTGAGCAGGTAACATTGGCTGCTCTTCCAGAGGATACAAGGTTGATCCCAGCACCCCATGGTGGCTCACAACCACCTGTAACCACAGTTACAGCCAATACCCTCTTCTTGCCACAGGCATGATGCATATGTGTACATACATACATACAGGGAAAGCATTCATACATATAAAGTAATGACATCTTTAAAAATTACTCCAGTGAGAATGTTTAAGAGAGATGGGGTTTATTTTAGCTCATAGTTCCAGGTTATAGTCCATCCCAGCAGGAAAGTCAGCAGCAGACTAGTGAGGCAGCTGGTCATATTGTATCCACTGTCAAAAAGCAGGAAGCAAAGAATGCTTGTGCTCAGCTCACTTTGTTCTGTTTGTACAGTGCAAGATCTAAACCAAGGGAATGAAGCCACATGTAGTGGGCAGGTCTTCCTGCCTCTTTAACCTAATCAAGATAATCCCCATAGGAATGACTAGAGGCCTGTCTCTCCTGTGATTCAGGGTCTCAGCAGATGACCACTGAGATTAACCATCACACCTAATTAAATGGGTATTGGGTTATTTTGTAGAGGTGGTGAGTTCACAGAGGAGATTAATTTGTTCAAATTAATTCACACTGAATTGGCTTTCTAAGTTTTCATCTAGGGAAACAAAAAGCCTGTCCACTGTGGAGAGTGTTGAATGTATGTCCTGTTTTGTCTGATACAGTCTTTGATTGGATCTCTATTTCTGATAATCCCATACAGATAGATTATCATTATTTCACATAGAAATGTTCTCTTTGAATAGTTATATAGTGATGGAGGTCTGAAATCTTGTGTCCTCTGCTGTCTCTGGAAGCACTGCCAAAGCCACCGGCTTCTAGTCAGATTCAGCAGTCCTAACTGCCCTGTCCCTGAAGCCATATCACACAGCTGTCCAGAGAGTTCTGTGGTTTACTTCTCAGGCAACCAGTTGCTCCTTGGTCCCCATGATGGGACTCTACAAGGTCTCTGCTGGAGAGTCTGCCATTTGTTTTGGCTGCAGACCAATGGCCCCTATATAAAGTTGCATGGCCCATGGCTCTGGCTTCTCTTGTCCAGATCTCTTCTTTGTACCTAAAAGGTACCACAGGTACCAGGACTTTGGTTTTTGAATCGGGAAGATAATCACGTTTGATTGGCTTACTCCTAATTTAAAACTGACCCTCACTGTCAAAAGCTATCCTTAGGAAATGTATATGTATTTATAATTTGTGTGTGTGTGTGTGTGTGTGTGTGTGTGTGTGTGTGTGTGTGATATTGTGTCCCCCAATATGTTGTGCGCCCTAATAAATTTATCTGAGGTCAGAGAACAAAACAGCCACTAGATATAGAGGCCTGAAAATGGTGGTACACACGCCTTTAATCCTATCACTTGGGAGGCAGAGGTCCATCAGCTAGGCATGGTGACACACACCTTTAATCCCAGGAAGTGATGGCAGGAAGCTGAAAGGTATATAAAGGCATGAGGACCAGGAACTAGAGGCCTTTAAGCTTTTAGGCTTTTAGCAGCAATTCAGCTGAGATCCATTCGGATGAGGACTCATCCCAGTTTGAGGAAAGAGGATTAGCTGAGAAGTTGGTGAGGTGAGGTGGGCTGTGGCTTGTTCTATCTCTCTGGTCTTTCAGAATTTACCCTAGTAGCTGGCACTGAGGTTTTTTAAAATTATTATTATTTTTATTAATAAGACTGTTTAAAATTCGTGTTACATGTGTGTGTTTATGTGTATGGTGTGCATGAAGGAGCTCACAGAGCCCAGGAGAAAGTGTCAGCTCTGTAGAGCTGTCAAACATGGGTGCTGGGAACTGAACTCCAGTCTTCTGCAAGAGCAATAAGCACTCTTAATTACTGAGCCTTAATCACTCTAGCCTCTGGACTTTGGTTTTTTAATGGGGAAGATAATCACGTTTGATTGGCTTACTCTTAATTTAAAACTGACCCTCATTGTCAAAAGCTATCCTTAGGAAAAGATCTTCTTTGTATCTTTCCTTTCCACTCACTTTTCTGTTCAGCCTTTACATATGATGCTGTTTAGTGTATCCCTTTTCTTAACACCTTCCTTTCTTTGTATGTCTCACTCTAGTAACTCCTGTGGGTGTTGATCCTTTTTTTTTTTTTTTTAAATGTTATATATTGCTGCAAGAAAATGTTTGCAATGAAACTTGAAGTAAACTCAAGTGTGTGAATAGTTGATACGGTTGGCTATGCAAATAAAATATGCAAAAAACAAAGAGCTGAAACCCAGGGCTGGCAAGATAACTCAGTGAGGTCAGGTTCCATCAAACCTGACAACTTGAGTTTCATTCCCAGAACCCACATGGTAGAAGGAGAGACCTGCCTGCCAGTTTTCCTCTGACCCTCCTCCCCCACACTTGCTGCCATGTACATACTAAAATAAATTTCTGTTTGCTTGTTTACTTTTCAAGACAGGATTTCCTTGCATAGCCCTGGCTGTCCTGGAACTAGCTCTGTAGATCAGGCTAGCCTCAGTCTCACAGAGATCCACCTATCTTTGCCTCTGCCTTGATGGGATTAAAGGTGTATGCTCCCACCACCTGGCTGTTTTACATGTTTTATAGCCTCTCCAATTTACACAATTTAATTAAAAAATGGAAACTGAACTGTTGTAGGTGGCTCAGTTTCATTTCATTAGCTGTTAAAAAACCCTGAGAGAGAAAAGTTCATTTGGCTCAAGATTCTAGGTTGTGATCCATAATCCTGGGAAAGTCAAGGCAGCAGAAATGTTAAGCCGCTGGTCATATTACATCCACAGTCAAGAGCAAAGAGCACTGACTTAATGCATGCTTGCTAGTGCTCAGCTTGCTTTCTCTACTCTTACATAATGTAGGCTCCCTGTCCCAAGGATCTTCTCTGTGGTGGG